>NW_010390327.1:49019-56249 GCF_000710305.1 Buceros rhinoceros silvestris | reverse complement strand
GAACGGTTGTGAAACACAAGCTAAAATCTAATTAATTTTTTATGGAAATTATCAATAGAAATGCTACCAGCTACAGACAACATGTCTCAGCACTATGAGGAAAGGCTGTTTAATACACCAAAGAAGAGACACATACAGCTCCCAGCCAGAGCAAGGAAGACATATCCATTCCCTGCTGACAGCTGCTGGAGACTTACCAAAAGCACAGAAGAGATTCATTAAGGTAGCTTCTGCCAGAGAAATGCCATGAAATGAAAGGCTAGCCCATGTCAGAAGCAGTGAAGTAGCATCAAAATAAATACCTGAGGCCTTATTCTTTCTCTTTTTAAATCAAAACTCCTTTACAGTAAAAAAAATTTCAAGCAGTCAGAGGTTTCAGTGAGCCACCCCAGTAACCAGGGATCTTTTATGCTTGCTTCCACATTTGAAAGTTGAACTATCAAGTCTTATAAACTGAAACAAGCCAGCCAAACCCATCTTCATAAGTGAAGTACACTTTGGATACAGAGACATCTTCCTTTCAAGGAAAAATAAATACTTTGACCTGGAACCGTGACACTGTAACCAAAATAATTCAAGAACAAACATGTAAAGATTTTGCCTCTCTCATATTCAATTTTGTACGAACAGCCAGTGATGTTAATGGTAGGATTATTCAACTGTAACAGCAGAAGGCAAAATGAAAGATCAGCTCCAGACGTCTACTCAACACAGTGCAAACTGATCTGCTGCTCACACTGCAATGCCCTCAGGATGAGGGCCTTTTCTGCACTTACACAGCCTGCAGCACAGCCTGACCCTCAACTCCAATGTGGATTCCCAGTCACCATCAGAAATTCAGCTATCGAGTGGACAGGGGGTGTAGCGCTCTCTGACTGCGCCCCATTGGCAGGGCTGATCCTGCACACCGCAGGAGGAGAGCTGCCGCAGCCGCTTTGCTGCTGCTGCTGAATGCTTGCTCTCGCAGCTGCCTGGGAGGCACAAAGGACCCATCTTAAATTCAAGACGACAGAGAGCGCAGCATCCAAGCAGCAAAACACAACAGACAATTAGGGGAGCTTCTTTATCTTACCTGTTACACTGGAGTCAAGGGTTCAGCTACCAATCCCACCGGGCGCAACCCTCTACTGCTGCTAACAGAAAGAAGCAGCTGCACAGCTGTTGCCTCAAAATCCTGACTACAGCCAAACCAGCTAAACCATAATATAGCTAAAGGGATAGTTAAAATAGTCCAGCTCAGCTACAGAGTACAGTATTTGTCCCCCTTCAGTGCTTTCTGAAACTGAAATACATTATTGTCATGTACCCACTGTTGTATACAAATAGGTGAGTCAGCGAACACACACTTTGAAGATGTTTTT
Source organism: Buceros rhinoceros silvestris (assembly GCF_000710305.1). Taxonomy (NCBI): domain Eukaryota; kingdom Metazoa; phylum Chordata; class Aves; order Bucerotiformes; family Bucerotidae; genus Buceros; species Buceros rhinoceros. The sequence continues at coordinate 54,888 of NW_010390327.1, read as the reverse complement.
TCTAAGCCAATAGAGAAGTAAAAATAAGTAAAAATTGTGCATTCCTGACATTATGGACCTATAATACATTACCAGTCTGATCAGAGCATAAGAAAATTTCTTGGATTCATGCTGGCAGTAAGTGGCCCTTTGAGGATTCAGGTGTTTCCCCCCCCTCCCCCCTCTTCTGCTTGATCTAAATCTTATGAATTTTCTCCTTTTGAAGTAAAAAGCAGTCCAGCTCTCAGATGGCTTGTGGTTTCAGAGACTGAACTGAAGAGAGAATAACAGTCTGTGTGTCTCAAAACCTATTTCTGAATTAATTCATTAGCCTTCAGTAAAGATATAAGAGAATCATGAAGGCAGAGAAATAATGAAATACGAGTCTTTTCCAAAGTGGTCTCCCTATCCCACCACACTCAAATATCTGATATCCATTGTGACACACTTTCTTCCGCATTGATTAATTTTAATTTCTGTTGCTCAAGGGTAATACTTCAGGAACAGCCTGAGTGGTCATTATATCACATACATATTAGAGTCTACCTCTCTTCAAACTAGATGCCTGAATTAATAAGGTCTTTTTCCTGTACTGTGCTGCCATACTGGCAAATACTTTCTGACTGGGTAAAAACTAAAGTGCAAAAAAGTGCTTTCCCAGCTGTCTTCTGAAGTCAAGATCAGAGAACAGCATGCAGGCTTTTGATATTTCACGTCAGGATGCGCAATCTCCAGAGCTCTCGTATTGCCGATGGAGACTGTGTTCCTTGACAACCTTTGACTTGGTGAGGGGGCAGAAAAACTGCCTCTTCCCCAGCGCACCCCACCCCCAGACAAATTAACAAAACACTACCATTGCCCACCACAGTATTAAATAGCATGTTAGGTTTGCCAAACTGAGGACGGATTTAGCCTGGTCAAGGCCGATTCACCCTGCTTTACATACCTGCATAAACACTTGGAACGATGCTCCAGAATTCATAACCACAATCACAAATGGTTCGATCCCTACAACTTTATCCGCTCTGAACGTAGAATATACTCAGCACTGAAGATGGCACCCAATTCATTAATAGTGGCTTCAACAGATAGGCGTAAGTATAATGATGAAGACAGAAAACTGGACATATACCAAAACACATGCATGACCTACTGACTCAAAGCAATCTGGATTTTTTTCTTTACTGCAGAGTAATAACTCTGTCATATGCTGAAAAAGTTAAAGTATAAAAGACAAAAAAAAAGAAAACACCTTTAAGAGGTTTTTAAAAGGAAAAATTTAACACTCTTCACAATAAATTGGCTTATTATATGATTGAGGGCAGTCCTTTTAGCAAGGCTTGTTGCGACAGGACAAGGAGTGATGGGTTTAAACTAAAAGAGGGGAGATTAAGACTAGGTTTAAGAAATATTTTACAGTGAGGGTGGTGAAACACTGGCACAAGTTGCCCAGAGAGGTGGTAGATGCCCCATCCCTAGAAACATTTCAAGTCAGGTTAGATGGGGCTCTGAGCAAAACCTGATCTAGTTGAAGATGTCCCTGCTCACTGCAGAGGGGCTGGACTAGATGACCTTTAAAGGTCCCTTCCAACCCAAAGCATTCTATGATTCTATATTTTCTCTTTTTTTTATATCAATGAATCAAAACGCATTATTGTGCTACAGAGCTGAATATCTGTCTGAGCACCATCCCAAACTCAAACTTCAGTGCAAAATACTTAAAGAAAGAGGTACACCCATTCCATTATGCTGCAGCAATCTCCCCACGAGTTGTCAGGAGTAAAACTCTCAGTTCATGTCACAGAGGTACTCAAAGGATTAATTTGCTTGAATAAAGGGCTGTACAGTTTTCTGAACCTCTTTTCTATTTATAGCTTGGGTATTTCAGCACAGCAATAGATTTGCCACATAGAAGTGTGATAACTGTGCAGAAGCTGCCAATAATTTTGCTAAGTGATCAGTCAATACTGCCTGATAAGATCACATCAGCAACAAGGCCAGCTTTCAATATTAAACAATTTTATAGCTTACCTTTTCCCAGGTGACTGGCTGTGATGCCAGGTGACTGGGTGATGGAGAGCTCAAAACATGAGATAAATGATAGATGCCTGCAAATTTAATCAGCAAACAAAAATCCAGGGATAGCTATTATTTAGTGGAAAGACATAAGCCCTAGTAAGATATCTGTGTGTTCTCCTATCTTGACATGACAAGGAATACTCCGGCAAGGGGAAGAGAAGACCTATCTTCTATATTTTTTCCCAAATAGGGGGGAAAAAACCTCTTCCCCACCACCCAGTTGGTTTGCCAGACTGGTCTTTGCTGGAAGTTACTGCTATGCTCAAACCATCTCTCTCACATGCACACAAACAGGCACAGGGAGTGAGGCATGGCTGCCTCACAGGACCAGACCTATGTCTGGTCCATCAGCAAGCTCAGTATGTTTACTTGGATCCATTTCTTCAATTAGAAGAGCTCTATCATTCTTACGGCTAAGCCATGATACAGTCTTAGAAGACAAGATATAGGGTGGAGAGGAAGAGGGGGGGAAAAAAGCTGTATAAGAAGGAGAGGAAAAAAAACAACAATTTTTTTTTAAAAATGATTGCTAGAAGTAGCCTTTTCAAGGCAGGTTAAAGTCCTGTATCGGTTAGTACTATTGCACCCACAATACAAAATTTACTCAAATCTGCACTGTCAGGGCCCTTGTACAAAAAAACTTGTTAATCTGTGGACTTTCTATCAAGGCATATTGTTCTTGAGATGCAGATATTATTCTTTTAAGATGTGGTATCTTGACTGGTGACTTTTCAAGGACAACTGGACAGACAATACTAATACATCCTTGGTAAACTGCACTCTCTTACTTTAGGACTCCCAGATTTCTTACGGTCCCTAGAAATTTGAATTAGATACCAAATGTTTAAAAAGTGTCTACACAACCCATTTTTTAACTACTTGTTATTAATATTTTAACAATATCTAATTGCAGCAGGATGCATTTACTCTGTTGTTATTTAGCATGTTCTTCAGCTCTCAGAACCTGAACTGTTGGCAGCTTTCTGGAAAGCCAGTTTTTTAGTATGTACCAAATAACAGAAAGATAGAGATGTATTAAAATTTGAGATTGCCAGACAGCTGACCTGATTTAAAGGGAAAGTAAGCAGTGGAGGTGGCAACTATGTGAACTTAAGAGCGGGAAAGTGAGAGTCATGGGATATCTGGGATCACATCAGGTTCCATCAACCTGAAGATGATATCACACCTTTAAGGCCAATGGGGCTCCCAGTCTGGTAAGGAACCAGAAGATTTGAAGACAGCTCTGTCTAGTGTTAAGGAAGCGCAAAGTAATTTGAGCTGGCAGAAGGATTTGTAAAATTGCATCAGTTTAGGATAAAGTTTGGCCTGTTCTTCCTGGCTAGCTGAGAAATACGGTAATGCAGTGAGAATATGCAAATTCTTTTTTCTTTGTCTCTCTTTAAATTCTTCTTAAAACTGTTTTTCATTTTGCATATACTTAGTATGGATCAGCATGCCTGTGCCTTTTTTAATGCTATTGCTGTTCTTCGTAGCTATGGTTTTATTTTTCCTTACTGAACACCAAATGAAATCGAGTAACGATCACTCCAAAGTCACCCTATGGAAGAAAGTACACAAGTGTCAGAAAGCCTCTTGCAGTTGCTGATATGAAAGTTTACTGAGGAACAGTTTTTCATGCTAATGAGGTCACCTCATTTACTAACATGGAATCATTGTTACAGCGGGATAGGTGTATTACATCAGTAATTTTAATTGCAGAGTTACCGAGGTGTGAACAAACCATTCCCTTTCTTAGGGATTTACATTTCAGGGAACAGGTAAATCATATAAAAATCAGAAAAAGGAAAGTTAGTAGAATTAATAAAAGAGATGACCACTGGACTATAGTCTCCAAATAATTAATTCCACGATTTCAATATTAGAATTCATTACCTTACAAGACACTTCAAAATTATCTGTATTTTTTGACCCTCACAGAGACTGGGGCTTTCCCTTCTTTTTTTGGTCATACTTTTAAGGGACTTCTGTAGGATTTTGAGGCTTGCATATGTTCTGTATAATTTCTCCAGGCCAACTACCTGTTCAAATTTTTGGTCTGTCACTGATCACTTTAAACAGCACTTTTTAAAGTTCCCCTTGCAGATAGTCTGCATGTGTTAAGTTTTTCTCAGATCTCTTACTGTTATGATTCCTTACTATAAGTAGATCAGACAACACACTACTTTAAGAGCTGGCCACTGAATTTAGTATCAGTAAGCAACAAGCACAGCGGTGACAGTAGGTTGCTATTTCACACAGTCCCACCATCGCTCCTTGCCCCTCTTTCACACTTCCGTTTTATCTGCAGGTAGCATAATTTGACAAAAGAGAATTGTTGGAAGAGTGCTTCTATTTATTCCTCTGTCTCAGCAGGGAAGGAATGGCTAAAGAAGCGTCAGAACCCTCCTTAGGAAGGTACTGGAGTTACTGGGAAGCTTGGAAAGTAAAATTAAAACCAACCCAATATAAGGGGCAACGTTCACTAAGAATGACACAGAGATTAAAGATAATGTCAGAGGCAGAAGCAAGGACAGTGCTGATGACTAAGGTAGAATAGCCAGGAGAAATATCAGATAGTGAACCTGTATCTGAGCAAAATCCCCAAATTAAAGTTGACCAAACAAGCAACGGGGAATGTTCTTACAGGAAGTAATAGTAATATTAAGAGCAGAACAATAACATAAAACAACAGGAAAATTGTAGGTCTTCTCTTTAAGAAGGAAGAGAAAAAGAAAACAACATCAGGCCAGCAACGTTAAGATCATTCATTAGTCTGATCTCAGTTGACCAAAACTCTACCTCTCAAAGCCTAAAAGACAGGAATCTTAAGTTAATAGAAGTTTGATAAACTTGTATTGAACTTTACGGAAAATAGATTGTTCCAGACTAATGCAATTATTGCTTTATAAACAAGATAAATTGAAACTAAGTTCAAATAAATTATTGCATGTTCACTACAGCACTACAACCACAATCATGAGAACAGCTGTAAAAGACAGACTGTAGTACAAGAATTGTAAATTATGTAAAGTATTACCTAAAGAAAAATTACAGTGATTTGCACTGGACTGGAAGAAAGCTGTTCAAGTACTCCTCCAAGGACATGTCTTGGAACTAATATTAATTGGTTAATGTTAAAAATTTTGTGGGAGAAAAACTTGTGAAGCATGTTGCTGAGGAGAAATTATAAAAATAAACTTGAATGTAACAGTGAATAACTCATGGAAATGATTAGAGCAGTAAAACTGGGATGATATTCAGTCAAAGTGCAAGATCATTTATTCATCAATAAAAAGCATTTCTACTTTTAAATATGAACTATTTGGAAGTGACAAAGGGAGACAGAGACTTGGGTTTCTTTTTCAGACTGATTGACTGAGCTATTAATTCAGTGTAGCCGTGAAAGAAACAAATACAGCCTTGTGAGGTGGCAGCTGATGTATTTCCATTTTATAAAGTATCATTAATGTCATAGTATAAAAACCCTTGTGAATCAAAACAGTTTAAAACAGTGACATTTACCCTGCCCATGGCACAGAAATAATGAAAATACGCCTCTGAGAAAGCAGAGAACTTAGTCAACCACTATGCTGTCACTTCTCGGTGAGTACAAATGCATTAAAAATAAAGACGATAAGGCAATATATTCCTATGCCTTCTTCACACCAACCTGAGAACCGAAACAATGACATCGTTACGGATCAGCATAAGCTTCAGCCAACAGAAGGCAACTGGACAAAGTTAACCCATTTGGCTGCTATTACGTGCCTCGTGTTTAGATCTTGAAGACAGAATTTCTAATGAAGAGCGT
>NW_010390327.1:40121-48763 GCF_000710305.1 Buceros rhinoceros silvestris | reverse complement strand
GAACAGCGATCCATCCTCGGCTAACCTACCTAATGGCCTAGAGCAAATGGCTAATTCAAGTGGTGACCTTGTATATTCAAATGATTCTTTGCTATGTTACTTTTCTATTGCTGTTGTCATGGTATAAAGCTCACATTGCATTTATGAAGATTGCATAGAGGACTACGAGACTATAAATATAAGCTATCTAATTAGGTGTTTCTTTGTTGTAAGCGTTCCATGTAAGCAGACATCCATCTTGAAGCTTGTTCCCACCTAATTTCAGTGGAAATGTTGCTATTTTCTTTCACACAAGAAAGCTGGGATCTCTGCATTTTTATGGCACATTCCCTGGTCTGCAGGGCTATAGAATTTGTTACCACCAAACTCCAAAGGATTAAGACCAGAAGCCAGTTAGAAGGCAACAACATGGCAAACCAAAACAGGTTAATAAGCATCACAATTAATGTTTGGCATTTGAGGTACAACTTCTTAATATCTTATATTTCAGTATACATTAATTCTTTTTTGTTTTCTATTTACATCGGGACTGCTGAATGAAAATTTAAAAGTACATTTATGGAAAGGACACAGCTTTAACACATCCTGGCAGTAGGCATATTCTTTCTACTTAGAAAAGGAGGGAAGAAAAAACCAAACCAACAATATATTCCGATTTTGCACAAATATTTTGAAGCCAGCCTTTCTGCTGTACCATGACAGCAGCTTTTCACTGTTCAACATCTACTATCTCGCTACAGGCAAAAACCCTACTCACACAGTTGTATCGTTTAGATTTCCACCACGTTCTATCTTCCCATATGTGCATTTCTCAGCAAGTTCTCGGCATCAACCCTTTTGCCAAAACCTATCAGCCCGCATCAAAGCTTTCTCTCAGGCGCCGTAACAAAACTAGGGATCAAAGCAGGAAAACTGGCCAAAGTTGCAGCCATAAATTTGACTTTCTATAAGCTTTGCACATTCATCTGGAGGCTCCATCAGAATCTAGCTGGGGCAGGCTGGCATGATGCCACCTGTGGTACCATTTTTCAGAAACCAACAAAACCGCCCTCTGTCACAGAAGAAGCACAAGCACAACTTGAAGAGTCCTGACACTGATCTTGTGTGACCTCTTCATCTAATGCTGAGTAATTACAACATTCTTGTTCCAAATACACCTCCTTCTTTCCTGATTATAGCATTGAACAGGATATCCAAGGTAGCCCAGTATTAGACAGGGGAAAAGGAACTGAGGCTTTAATCACCAACCTAAAGGCAGAAGCAGTAGCTTATGCACTAAGATTTTGAAAGCAATTCTCCTGAATCCTTATTAGGGGTTACATACCTGAGGTCAGGCTTGTTTACAGCATAAATCAGCACACTTCAACAGAGATACGCTTGGGAAGAATTTGGCCTGCTTTAAACTGTAATTCAAAACTGAAAAATCATCCTGAAGAGATCCAGAGAATTTCAGTTTCTATCATATTTACATTGTCATTTCAGCATTTCCTGTTATTTATTTCTGTAAGACATTAAGTTAACAGCCAACCTTTAAAGACAAACAAGAAAATCACCATTCGAAATGTAACCTAACAAGGACATGTACATAGAGCTGTACATTTCTGTGTGATTTTTTGTTTTTTGGACAATGCCTCTTAAAGTTTTGGAAAAAACAGCATTATTTATGAGTTAAATCACTCTACTGACAGTAAAAGTAGTTCATACACAGTAGTACTTGCACTTTTTAAGTAATTACATTATCGTTCTGCAATTAAAAATATCTGACATCACATGTGTGATATGCAGGGAATTTTCTAAAAAGTTTGACTCAAGTGGAAGGGAGGGAGGAGAGGGCATTAGCTTTCATCTTAAAAAATGAACATAAGGGAAAAGAAATCTCACAGACCTCTTAAGAAAAAAAAATAGCACAAAATTTTAATAGCACCAACTGGAGACCTTTTATTTGGCTGCTTTCTCATCAGAGATTCACAGCAAATACTCCAATACTAGAACTACTGCGAGCGAGGAGTAGAGCCAAGACTTTAAGCTTCACTAAAAACTTAGGGCATGATCTTAATCTGAGTTCACATCCAAGTGAGCAGCATTGTGATGTGTAAAGGACCGAGATGATGTGCAGGAAAAAGAGAAAACCTTTTGTGCAATTATTTAATTCAGAAAGAACCTCCCACTTTTTGCATGAAAGAAGATGGTACTGAGAAGAGCTCTTCCCGAGTTAACCTTGGGAATGTAAGTTTACTACCACAACAATGTTTTTACCCCTTCCTCCTCTTTCTGGCACAGCAAGTGCTACTTGATCTGCAGCTGCAGCTGTTGGGATGCTACACTGTCCAGACAGCTGTCTGCAGCCCCTAGAAAAGGTATTTTCTGTTGATGAGCTGGCTACAATCTTCATCTTCTTCCCACCAAAAATAAGAAAATGCCTTCAGCTGAAGTCACAGAATCATGTAACAGAACCACAGAATGGTTTGGGTTGGAAGAGATCTTAAACATCCCAACCCCCCCACCATGGGCAGGGACACCTTCCACTGGACCAGGCTGCTCAAAGCCCCATCCAACTGGCCTTGGACTCTTCCAGGTTATATAGGTATGAGTTGAGTCAAACCAACTTCACCTGATGACAAGCAGGAAAAAAGACATGCAGAATGGGACTTGTTCTCCAGTGCACATTATTAAGATCAGTTCCAACATATGAAGGGAAGGAGATCTGCAAGTGAAAAAGGCAGACCCGTATCATAGACTTTTCCCCACAGGGCTTGAAGGGAGAGAGCTCCTTGACTCCTGGTCACACGTCCCCTCTGACCTCCTCCTGGAAACGGTAATGATGAAGGTGGTAACACTCAATGAATGCCTCATAACCCTGAATATAACCTCTAGATTTAATTCAGCCATTCTTGTCTCTTCCACTTTCTGCCGCAGTCTTGTTCAAGAGTTATGTTATCTTGGCTTATAACTTTGACCTCTGAAGGCTAGGGGCATGGAGTCAATCAATTCTTCACGATTTACACCTGCCTGAAGGACTATTTCATCATGTCATTGTATTCACTTTCTGAAATATTCTCTTTGAATATTGTGAACCTGTTTTAGCCTCAAAACTACTGCGAAAAAATGGAGTGAATTCTCACACCCTGTTCCAGCTGTAGGCTTGTTTTTCTCTTCCTTAATTTGGCAGGGAAAAAAAACCCCTCATGATACATTCAATAGTAGAACACCAGTGTGTCGGTATATACAAATGAAAAAAATCTTACTTTTTTCACTTCTAAACTGTCAAACTAATGCTGATTTATATGTTTATTCTCACAGTTCATTTTACTTGAAGCAATAGAGGGGGAAAGGTTCCTACCAATCCATGTTTGATTATTCCCTCCTACAAGTTTCCCATTATGGGTAGTTCTTATTTCCACCATATGTACAGCTATAGGTATGAATTAATTCAAATATCAAAGTAGGCCATTAAATAGCTAGCCAATTAGGTAATCACCATTACAGGAAAACACTGCTATTTAATTAACTTGGTAAAAAAGAAAAAAAAAAGGGCAACCAAAACCACAACATACACACCCCCCCTCAGAGTAAAACCTCCTGTAAAAAACCAAAAAGTTATTTATCCACTACCGCTGCCAACTTTCAAAGGTATACAAATGGATTTCTCAGAGAAAATAAGTAGAGAACATTGCGAAATTTACTCTTAAGGTTAAAGGATTCAAAACGGCCTGAAACCTCTTCTCTTGGCTACCATGTCTGAGTGCAAGAGAGGAAATACTGGCCAGATGTGTATTGGGAGAGAGGAAATCCCTCTCAGCCCTCTCCAAAACAAGATACTTAAAACACTAGCCAGCTCTGAACAGTCTGTGAAGCATCCAACTTACCTGGCACAGATACAGCTTTCTCAGTTACTTCCTTATCCCCCTTCCTCCCAATGTACACACCTGCCCTTCCATCTCCTACATTCATTCTTTTTAAAGAGACTTTAGTTTTCCTCCTAATTAGGAAAACTATGCAGAAGGATTTACTGACCCTCAGAAGAGCCTGGTAACTGTCAAACCCAGAGTCTACTGCCTAGAAGCGTAATTTATCTCTCATTATATTTGAACAGTTGCTAAATCCAGAAAGAGGAAACAGCAAATGACATCATTAATTACTCTGCAAAACAAAATGAAGCTTGCTAAGTTTTACACAGAACCTGAATAATCTTGCAAACGCTCCTGTAAATTTACATTGCCCTAGTAGCATAAACAACCCTTCCCAGTTGTTCAAGTTACCTATAAAACTTGGTTTTGAGAAGATAGAGACATCATGTATAAAGAAATCTTCACAACACTATAAAATTTCCAGAGGAAAGAAAAACTTCTGCCTTGTGATTCAAATACAGATTACATGACTAAGTTTTCATGTAAATTATGCCGGGATGAGAAGATATTTAGAATCTGAATAGCACTTCATAGAGCAAATACTTGACAGAACCACACCAGTAAGAATATTTTCTCAACTCAGCTCAGTAAAAGCCACAATATCCTTATTTTTTCCCCCAACACAGAAGGCCAAGATCCATAATGATTATGGAAACACCACCCTAAAACCTTTCTAAGTTACCAAAACAACTACAATTAATAATTCCAATATGGAAATTTCTTGAACTGCCAAGGGGAAGTTCTCCCAACTAGTTTCAAAGAATGTAAGTTAATGAACTTTAACAAGAGATGTGATTTAATGAAAGCAAACAACCCACCCACAAGTGTATTGTATTGTTGCCAAACTGTAACTCATTGGCATCCTCTCTCCACCTCATTTGTAGGTAATCAGCAAAACTGCTTGGTGGAACAGACATCATCATCTTTGCTCCATACAAAACGAGGGATCTTAAAAAGGGACCTAGGGCTTCAGCATCACATGCAGGATTCAGAGCAAACCTATACGCTTAATGTCATTGTAACTGTCAAAGAGTACCCTGACTGCTTTCACCTGCTTTTCCAAAATGCGTGTCTTGTGTCAACTCTGCATTGATTTCTTGAGTACTCTAAGCCTTCTACCTATATAGGCAACTGAATCGCAAAGGACACCAAGCTCATAACCTACCAACTATCAGCTGAACCTCCAAGATGTGTCTATTTGGTCCATAGCATATAGGTGTTAATTAGAATATCACCTTCAATGAAAGATTATCATCATATATTTTCCCAAGAATGAGGCATGCCCCCTGAACCTTCAAAGCTAAAAAAAAATATTAAGCCTGAAAGACAATAAAAGCTCCATTCTCAGTTTTGTTTTTCAGGAAATAAAATTTTGCTTCACAGCTTGAAGACCTACGGTAAATCTGCTACGCAAATCTGGTAAGTCACTGGAAGGAATTGTTGTCTTTGAAACCGAGGCATAGCTCACATCCTACTTAGTAATTCTATCCTATAAACCTGCTTCGGGATCTCTCATCACAGGTAATCTTTCAGTTGCATGCACAGGTGATATTGGCTTCCACGGTGCTTTACAAGCTTCACAGTGCTATATACCAGTTTACTGAAAAGGTAAACACTTGATGAGGGAAGAGCCCCCCTGCAGAAGGCTGCTCAACAGAGACATTCTGGTTTTTCCTCAAGCATATTTTCTTAATCAATCACAGCACATATAACCTTTACATAATAATATAAAGATGCTTACACCAGCTCCCCTATAAATGTTGATGTATTGCAACAATGCTTGACAAAAGTCTAAGAGCATCAAGGAGAATGATATTTCCAGAAATTTCATGACAACTGGCCCTTGAACAGAGGAGAAGTGTCTCTTGGGGGAGGGGTGCTCCTTTGGAAAAGCATGGACTCTGAAGCAGAAGTAGTCTTTTTGGCTTGGCACCAGCTGTTGGCAGAGTCCGAGCCACTCACCTGTGGTTCAGGTGCTTCTGAAATGTGTGACACTGCTGAGAGTACTGCCCATGCACCAGTGAGGGTTGTCAAGGGGGATGGCAGTGCAGGGACATGCATCTTGTGGTCATGGGCAAACCTGCAGCACCTCGGTTGAGAGGTTTACTGAAGTAAAAGCAGATCAAGAAGATTCCAACCTAAAGTGAGATGTTACATCACTGTCACACTATTAATGAAGTCCAGCATCAGGGGATAAATGGTGGGCTGGGACCCACCCCATACAAACACTAACATCTATTTGGTCAGGGCAAGACAATTTCTATGGTGAAGTTACCAAAACTCCACCGGAGCATCTGTCTGACAGATCAGGAGTTCAGAAGAGCAAGTCATCTCTGCTCAGCTGTCAGTGTGACCGCTTTCACCCACCTCACTCTGAACAGCAGGGCTTACCTTCCTGCTGGTAACAGTTCTTCCAGCTCTTCCAGGAGCCTCTGCTCCAGGAAGAGGGAGGCCAGGGACAGCCAGGGACATCTGAATGACTCACTCCCCACCCCCAGCCATATTTTGTGCCAGCTATTTGTACCCAGATCTCCCCAACACAAACCTTTGTACTCCAAAATAATGCAACCTGCATTCTCGTGTAAGAGATACTGCAGACTGCCACCCCTCCACTATATTGCACAGAGGAGAAAAAAAAAAAAAAAAAAAAAAAAAGAAGAGGGGGTTTTTTTCTCATTAGTCCCCCCCCCCCCGATTAGTAAAGAAGGGAAAAAAAAAAAAAAAAAAAAAAAAAGAGGAGGGGGTTATTTCTCCCTTCCTCCCCACTGTATAGAAAACAAAATAAGCGGTGTTATGCTACAAAGGGAAGAGCTTCTTCTGTGCCTAGCAACTGCTGTTCTCCCATCACAGCATATGGTCTTGTTTAGTTTCTCTCCTAGCAGTGAACTAATAAACATGAGGTAGGCCTTTGTCTTTCACCAAGGGAAAAAGAGAAACGTACTTCCAACATGAGGTAGACGCTTATCTTGGTGCCAAGGAAAAGTGTTCATGCCCCATTAAACAGAAGGTAGATTCCTGTCTCTCTGGTTCTTTTGTCTGTTGCCTCAGATTGTTCAACAGAGCAAGGGCACTCCTGCTTCCAAGCACCTGCATTTAATTGCAGCTTATTGCATTCCCCACAGGGAGGCAGGAACAGCTGCAGGGGAACACTGTACTGATGCAAGAGCAGAAAATACTCCTTCCCCACCTCCTCCCCTTTTCCTGAGCAGGAAATGTGCTCTCTTACAAAAAGCACTCTTCTCTAGAGACAAATCATTAGGAAAAACAACTAGTGCTGCTTGGTTTTTCCCTGTTTTCTTTCACTTATCTTTGCTCAAGCAAGTTAATAAACTATTATAACATAAATTTTAAAATATTATCAAGACTTTATAAAGAATCTATTTAAAACTCACTTTTCAAGAAAAATAATGTTTTTGGCTGAGCAACCTGCTTACATGTTAACTGAAATATTTTCCACAAAGCCTTGGCAGGTCATCAAGATTTAAATTTAAGTGAATATAATTCAATAAAATTAATGAACAGACTAAGCTTAGGACTAGCTTCTAAAGAAAAATGAAAAAACAAGGATTTCTGTCCATCCTGCACAGTATTCAATTGCTTATTTATGGAAGGCTGTTTAATGGAACTCTGGGAAAGCATGTACATTTCCCCCTTCATGATAGCTCCAGTCAGTACTCCTTTCTCTCCAGCATTTGCCCCATTTATTTGTCTTCTGAATATTTTTAATAACTCCCCACACAGAGGTTATCTTTTTTTGGTATTTATGCTGCCTTTTCCCTTGGTCTTTTTTAGAAACTACCTAGTACAATGAATAATGCTAAAAACACCTTAATAATTATATCGAAGCCCCAAACCCACAAGCTGGCCAGCAAGTCCCACTTCAGACCTGGGAGATCTCCATCAGCTGATGGAACAATGAGCAGATCTTCCTGTGGTAAAGGAGGGTTGATCTGGGAGCTCCTCCAGCTTAGGAGAACACAGGAAATGCAGAAACCCTGTCCTCTGGTTTGATGAAAATCAGCAGAAAGCAAGGCACAGTTGTGGAAGGAACTACTCATGCTTGTCTCGTGGAAAAGCCAGCAGGAAAGCTTCTACTCGTCCATGAAGTTCCCAGGGCTTCCCTGCCTAACTAGGTCACCTCTACCAAAATCAAATGGAAACAGTAATCCTAGGGGTTGGAAGCTCTTGGGTCTCCTGGAATGGTCAGAAAAGCTCTTTTAGATTGCAAATGTTTTCCAGGTCCCAAGATTGAAAAGAAAAATTCACTTTCTCTATTACCATCTTCTGGACCCAGAGGCAGCACAACAAAAAGTACAGTCACAGCATCGCGCTCTGTCTACGTCTCCTAATACAATAGAAGGGAAAGAATAATTGTTTCTCTGCATACCACTCCGCTGCCTTACTGAAGTAAAAAGCAGAAATCTTTTTCTTCTTCCCCCTAAGTCCTAAAGAAATAGAATATTTAACCTCCCACTTGTTTCTCCAAAATAAAAAGAATAATAATGGGAATGTTTTCTTATGCTCTTTGCTGTTCATTGGTTTTAAGCAGACTGTAATATCGAGGTTTGGTTAGTTGCACACTCTGCATGCCTCCTGTTATGTTCCCACTTATTTTAGACAACTGAAATAGACTTGCTTTTAGTCTCAACTATAGACTAAAAAAGTCAATAAAAAAGAGCCAATTTGACAGTCTCAGTGGTTGAAGCCTTTGAAAGAATACGCACAAATCAAGGC
>NW_010390327.1:10950-40024 GCF_000710305.1 Buceros rhinoceros silvestris | reverse complement strand
TTCCCTACCTCGTTTATTTGCATCAGCCTTCCTTCTAGATAGCTCTTTTTGACCCAAGAGCAGCTCAGCTTCAGTAATCCTTCAAGCCTGTGCCTTAGTTCTTGCAACAACAGGGAACTTTCACGCGGGATGAGGTTTCACTTAGAAGACAGAATACACTCCATAACCACTGTGCAGAGGAGAATCAGAAACCACACGATTGCCCTAAACATACCACAGCATCTCTTTCCTGCCTGTCCGTGTGCAGCTCAGAATCCACATCGGTTCAGGAAGCTCTACTTTCTCCTCCCTGCTGAGGCATGGTGATGAGCCTGCCCCGCTCCCCTGGCTCACCTTTCATTATGCCTGCTCATTTTGCTCTGATTTCTGCTTCCTCATGCTCCTTTGCTCCCCAGCTGAAAGAGATTGCTCCAGAAATTAGAAGTGAAGCATGATGGCCCATTCTATGGTTTAACAACCTTCTACGGGACTAAAATGACTAGAGCTTTCTAAGTTTGCTTCTTTCCTCACAAGAACTTCCGAAGGATCTAGTTGATGGGCAGCCATCAGTATTTCACAGTCTCCGGTAACAAGTGAACATGGATGCTAGATAACAGGGGCCAGCACTTGAGGAAACTTCAAAAACCTGGGAAAGCAGCAAGGAAACTGACTGGACCCACCTCAGGTTAATTCGTTTTCTACTCGACCAGGCTTTGGTCTCTCAGTCACCGCCCATCAGGACAGGCCTCAGATTGTGACAGATGAAGTTGTTCTCAGCTGCTAAACACAGGCTGACATCACATTTGCTTCCTGTATAAACGTCCAAGAGTACTTTCTTACCTGCCCTCCAAAGGCAAGACACTTTCTAAGTATTAGAGGGCCAGAGCACCGACAGGAGCAGTTACTTCTGAAACAGATAACTCTGCACAAGTTCTGAAGCCTCACTCATTTTGTTCATAACAGCCTAGTTGAGGTAATAACTCTCCACATTTGTAACAACAAATTAGAAATTGAAGATATTTTCACACATACTCTGAACACTATTTGTTTTGAAACTTGAACAAAGATCATTATCCCTGGAATTCTGAAGTGGGCCATACACATGCAGATGGTTTGTTTTTCCCAAGTAATATAGGTAAACAAATACAATAAAACAGAGCATTCTAATGAGAACTTGGTTTGCTATTAGGTCAATGTCTTCTAACTTTAGTACCGTAGTGCAATAAATCATAAAGATATAGAAAATATTCTGTTATTTCATTTATCTGGCATAAAAATACTGTTTTACTGCATACCATAAGCTGAAGAAGATTCATGCAAGTCATTCAAAAGTCCTCTAATAGACTAGATTTTTATGTCTCCACTTAAAGCAGTCTAATACCTATAAAAAATATTCCACAACTGTGCCGAATGTGTATGTAATAAAACATTTGTCTGACTAGGTTTATATAATGTGATTATCTGAACATTTAATATTTAATTAACAATATGGTGCCATCATTTACTCTGTGACTATATCTCAAGCACTGTATTTCAAGCACTAGAAGACATGTAACATAGAACTAACAGGATTTCAGACAGGGATTTTATCTTAATCACCACAACCAAGAGCAAGAACCCTTACTTGCTGCAACACTAGCTCCAGAGTAGAATATTCTCAGCGTGCTAAGGGGCACAGAACTTTTAAGGAAAGCTATTGTATGAACACCTTATTTTGTAATTATCTACATAATGAGAATTGGATGAGAGTTCTACCAATTCCATTCATCACATTTGTATTCATAATTGCAAGGTGACACATTGCATTTCTTCTGCTTACTTTCTGTTTGTCACATTATTTTTCATATTGACAAGCCACATCTTGTCAGATTCTATGAGCATTATCCACACTGGTTATGCACATTGACAATTTAAAATAATTATTCATAAATCATGCTTTCTGCTGTTAGTCTACTAGTCTTTTCTTGTTCCCAACTTCTTAGTAACCATAGCTCAGGACTCTAAACCCTTGAGATTACCTGAGGCTAAGAAAATGGACATTTATTTGGCACTCGAGAGAACAGGACATTCTCCTAATGTAGGTTGGGAGCAGCAGCTCCATACCCATGGCTTTCTTTTACTCAATTAAATGGATTTGTGTATGTGCACACGTTATTAAAATACAACATTTAGAATTTATCCAAGATCTAATTGCCGGTACACCAAATGGAGTTTTTATTGCTCTCAGTAATAAGGTATCTAGATAACTATTTTAATTTGTTTATATGCCTGCCAATATAGAAGTTGACATAATTCAATCTTTCAGATTAAAATTAATGATTAAATTACTTGCATATTATATCTTGACAGAAACTCCCTCGCCAAAAAAACATCTTGAGGGGTTTTTTGCTTGCTTGTTTTCAGAAATACTGAGTTGAATCAGAAAATACTTAACACAAATCTGAAATCTACATAGAAGTAGAGAAATCTACAGTATTTCTTGGATGCTTTTTTTGACAAACACATTCACACTGTTATTGAAACCACATTAGTTTTAAAAATGTTTCATGTTACTAGTTGATGTATGCATCAGACTTTTGGGGACTGTTTTAGGCTTATTTGAAAGTTTTGCTGATCATCCTGTATTTCAAGATTTTACTGAAGTTAGTCATGTCATGCAGCTACCAATGCAAGTGTTTTTTGTAAACGTGATTCTGCTAAAACACTCGTATTAGTGTCTCTTAAAAAACATGTTACCAAAAAGGAAAACAAACACACTGTGTACATGAAATGATGCACCTGAGGGAAGCACATGCATAGGAGAAACTCCAAGTACTGGGGCCAAGTGTATGTTTACCTACCAGGATGGTACCAGAATAACTTGCAAGCAACACAAGAATTTTGGTTTATGCAGGGAAATAGACATATCTGTGCTGCTATGATAAGGAAGTTGAATAACTTCAGAGATATACCATTGTATTGCCTCTGAATCCTCAGCACTTTTAATCCCTTATTCCAGTTCCTCTCTATAAAACTCCTGAAAACCACAGTAAGTCATGACCAAACAAGACCTCCTCTCTCAGACTGTTGTAGAATCTAATGTGAAAAAATATAAAATTAATTATCACCTGAAACTAAGGAGATCTGTCCATGCTGTTTGCCTACTGAGGACTACAAACCACTCTGCCTCTCACCAAACAATAACTTAACTTCTCTTTTAGGGGCTATCTGGGACTCCAGGTATTCAGGTTTGCTTCTTTATACGCAACTGCCCTCTTACAGACACTTCTTCCCCTCCTCATGCCTGCAATAGCAGCAGTGCAGCTGATCTGTAACAATCATCCAGAAGTACATAATGCTACTCTTTGGATCCCTACCCATCACACCATCAAGGTCCAATACCTGCATCCCACAGCGGGGCACTAGCATACAGCACGTGATATGCCTAGCAGAGATGCCTGAATGGTCTCTCACTTTAGTTAATGGGAATAGCCAGATCTTCTGAACAGAAATAAAAGAAACTATTTTCAGTGAGAAGTATCAAATATGCCTGGCACTTCTGGAAAAATGCAACACAAAAACCAGCTTAAAAAAAAAAAGTATCATCCATCAACAAATGAAACTCTCAAATCAGTTTCAACAGCCAGAAGCTGAGGAGCACAAAGGAGCCTAAAGAATTCACAGTGTTTAATACACATCCTTAATGATCTTACTAAAACCCAATATAACACATTTTTGGCTGACTAAGAATCACTCACTCTTTGTGGATTCAGGGCACACAGTTCCCAAGCTTGCTGAACTGTGCTCACCTTTCATATATCATCAGGAGAATACAGACAACTTGAAAAAAGATTCAGCTCTCTCGTCCTTGCCCACTCCATTATTTTACAGAAGGCATTATTTTATTACAGAGATCTGTGTAATTTTCCAAATGTGGTACATATAAGTACTATGCCAAGATGTGGAGCTGTAGGTAGCTAGCCTGATGAGACTGAAGCAAATCTGTATTCGTCCCTCTTAATCTTCACAAAACTCAATTTACACAACCCATGCAGTTTAGCCTGTGCTTATACACCTATGCTTTGAGTGCATATGCATAAAACTTCCTTATTTCACAAGCTCATTTTCATTTAAAAAAAAAGTTAAATGTTTTAAAAAGCTGAAGTTTTAGACAGATTGAGTGTGATTAGCTGTCCTTGAAAACTCACACCCATGAAAGACACTCTGAAACTCCTCAGAGAATTCAAAACCTTGGGCTAACTTTGTAAATAGAATAAAGCAAATCCAAAGCCATAACAGGTACAAATCCAGACGAGTGAATTAAACCCTCAGAACTGTCTTTCCCTTGAGATGAGTGCTTTCACTGACAGTTCGCAGCTACTTTAGCGGTAATCCCTTTGCACAGACACGCAGATTCATTTTTACAGATAATGAATCCTCCAAGAGCCTCGACTTGAGACTGTCTCTTCAGAAGCCAAAGGTCAGTATTTCAGATATCTTCAACAAAAGTGAGACCGACAGCTGACAGTGATTAGCAACTATCTTTATTTCTACAGTTGCTGAGATACGCGTGTTTTAGCTGCAGTAACAGGTACTGCATCATGTGCCTCACACACGCTCATTGGCATTTTCCTTTTCCTTCATACTTACTGCAGACTGTCTGCCTTTTCTTTCATTTTATGCCCTATCTCTCCCATCTGTTGGCTCTTTTATCTCCATCTAACTAATGAAGATTTCCCCACTTCAAAAGCTTCAGCTATAGCAGTTGTATCTGCTTATTTTGCTCACTTTTTATTTGTACCTATTCTGACTTTGCTATACAAGAGCTTGGGATTAGAACTAGCCAGGAACTTATTTCATAAACCAAGACTTTTTTAAAAATTATTTTCATCAGTTCAGAAGAATTAATGGGTTCATATGAGGTTGAGATAAAATCAATTTTCAAATAGACATGATATTGTTTTCGTTGTGTTTCTGTTAAATTAGTTTCCTAACAGCATCAGACTATTCAGAATGTTTGGATTTGCTCTATCAGAATTATGCTTAAAGCAACACACAGGTTACTCTTATTTATTGCATATTGCTTGCCCTAAAAGAAACCCATACTGGTTTCCTTATGAGTTAGTTTAAATGAAGAAAACAGCTCTATCAGGGCAGTTTTAGCAAGCCTACACACAAGATCTAGCTCAGACATAAGCAAACATTAAGGAACTTTAATTATATTTAGGAAACACATTATGGTACTTCTGTTGTGGGAGAACTATACTGCTTTTGAGAAAGGATGCTAAAGCATCTTATATATTAAGATTAACTACATTACTTTTGTCTAAAAAAAGTGAAATAAAAATACACATTTATACTTAGAAACAGACCTAACCCTTATGTATTCTTCTGTGTACACATAATGAAGACAACGCCAAATTTTGGTAGACCATTCAAGGGCATATTTAGTCGCTTACTTAATAGAGTTGTTCTTTTCTTTACCAAGAGTATATTTTATGTGAAAAGAATTAAACGCAGACTGAAACACAGTCCATCATACTTTTCATTCTTAGATTCTGTATGTTTTGAGCATAACATCAGAATACCTATTTCTTTCATAAAGGTCCTTCACGTTTTGTGGCTTCCTTCTCTTTATATTTTAGTATATCAAATCTTAGTGACTGGTTACTTTGTTCTCAGTCCCACTGGGGCTGTTATCTGTAATTAAATATAAGCCTCCTTGATATTAGTAGCGCACTGATGGATTGTTGCTTACCTACTAGGCAGCATTTAGAGAAATGGAGGTCCTTGAAAGCAAACAGCGTCAGAGCATAAATCAGCCAGAATGAAGACAGCAGTGAATATAGATTTTGTGGTAAGAACGCTCAGGAGATTGTTCTTCGAAGTCCACAGATTGGAGATTACATCCATATTGATTTATCGTCAGACATTTATTGATCATTGGCTAAATGACCGTACAGATAAACATATGTATCTTTCTGCTTCTGCCACTAGACCTAACCCTACTGACAATGCAAAACTAAAAGCATCACCCTCTCAAATCCAAAATGTTGATTAAATGCTGCATGAAGGTTTGTGCAGTACAAGGGATCTGAAATACAAAACTCCACCCCATCTACTACTCCCATAAGAACAAAGAAAAACTCAAATTTAAAATGCTCCAGATTTATTGTCAGCCTTTCAAGTAAACACTCCTATGACTACCCTGCAATTCTGAAATCCCTTTGCTACACTTCTTGAGCAAAGAAACACATTAAAGAGAGAAAAAAAAAAAACACCACAAACGCACAGCTACTTACAATTTTCAAACTCTAGAGCATTGCTGTGAAGAACAGATATCATAGATGACAGACAGCTTGCCTGATGAGTAGGAGCTGTCAGCAAATTCCTAAAATTACTTTCAGTTAGTCTTATCAATTCATACTGTGCAGAATCTTAAAAAAGATCTTATATTCAAGGGAGCTGGGAGGTCAGATTTTTTTTTGATAGAAACAGTTGTTTCCATTCGCAAGCGAAGTTGCACTTACAAACATGAAATGTGGATGTGATCAGATCACAGATCTACTTTCACAGCACATGTAAATGTAATCTTCCAGAGATACAAGTCTCCAGCTTAGCAAAGCTTCCCCTTCAGCATAGTCTGCCATTTGCAACACATTGATTTGGTGAAATCCCTATGCATGCCTACACTCACTTCCTGTATTTACTCCACGGTAACCAATGCACCAACAAAATTAGTAACAATTACAGGACTACAAGCTTGCATAAGCTGAAATGAAGCACAGGAAGGAATATGTAAAAGAACAAACACGTTAAATACAAAGATGAAACCAGCAATCATGCAATGAACTGGCAGTCCAATTTTAATGAGCATATCAGTTTTGCTGTGGACATCAATAAAAGTTTCCACGTGCTAATAGACTGAGAGGTTCATCTGAGCTCAACTTTTGCTAATCAACACTCTCTCACATTCGGAACAGAAAATGATACGCAGACACTTAGCGCACCACCAATTACCAGTGCCCCAGATGGAGATCTCCTGTCAGTCTCCCTTTCCGCAGCAGCAAAACATTTGGTGAGGAGAGAGATCAGAAGCCTCTGCAACTTCGAGGCAAGTCCCACCCCACCCCCTTACAAAGCTGGTCAGTAAGAAAGCCTGAATGTAATTATTCCTGCTTCAGAAAAACAGGACAAACCCACCAGAAATGCCTTCTGCTTCATAGACAGTCTCTCTCACAAAGAGATTTGCTTTCTCACATCCCATGGTATTTTTTTCCCAGACCACTGGGGAAAAGTCCTTCAAAACCTGTTGCTGGAAGAAAACTCCCTGCACTTCTCTGAGCCATTTGGCCTCCTGATCTTTCTCTCTCTCGCTGCTGCAGCTTGTAATTAGTCCCAGCTGAACTGGTAGTTAATCCCCTTTAGCAGTTGGAATCACATGGGGCTATACATAACCTTGCAGGGCAGGGACCGGTATTTACAGACGAAAAGGAGTTTTCTATTATCTCTTTCCTTGCCTTCAGAATCCATATGAAGAAGATTGGATTGGAAGTTTGGAGACAGAAAGAGTATTCACCACATTTTATGATATAGCAGAAATGAAGAAAACACCTATGTTTATTATTAATTCAAAATTCAAATTAGCATAGACTAGAGCTTTTCCACTGGAAAAATAATTCATTAGCTGTGAAGATAAAGACATACTTGCAAATAGCAAATATTATTTTTGGAGAAAATTAAGTCAGAAGCCAAAGGTTAGAAGTTATTGCTAGAAAAACTACTTTAAATTAGAAAGTTTTAAGAGAAATAGTGCTGAGCTGGAACTCTGAAAATGTACCTAGTGATACTTAAAGTTATCTTAATGTATAATATGGCACTAAAATGAAAATATCTGGATTAACTGTATTAGCAGGAATATTTTGAGGGAACTGCATAAAATAAAATACTGAAAAATAATGATTACTTAGGAACAGAAAAGCCTATTGCTTATATTTTATTTTGTGGAGAGAAAAAAGCAAACTAATGAGACTGTATAAAACTAGATTTTCATTTCATGGTTATAGCTCCAGCGAAATGTCTAAACCAAAACAAATTTTGTTCATTATTATTCATTATTTATACCAACAACAAAGTTGGCTTACAAGTGTTAATGTACTTGCACCACATCCATACACCCATACTATTAGAAGTGTGGACAATTCATAATGAAAAATGTGGGTTTTTTCTTTCATATTTTCTTCACTACCACCACCACCTTAAGGCTATAACATACAGTAATTAGAGCAAAAAAAGGGGAAGGAAAAGAGAGAGACGCAGTCCTGGGGTAGGGAACAGAAACGAAGATGTCAGTCACTCTCTGACTAACAATTACTGGGCTGTACTCATCCATATACCTGTCCTTTCTCTTCCCATTGTCCATAAAAGCATAACATCAACAAAGCAGAGGTAGGAGGTACCTCCATTGGATGCATTTCAGATAACACTCTGAGGAATGTTCGCAGGTGCCTACCTCCATGAGGGAAATCTCAGCTCCAGGATGCGGGCAGGGGAAGTGCTTCTCTTGGAGGTCAAAAGCAGCCACCCGTCTCTGCCCCTCCCTGCCTTCTCCCTGGAGAGGACACTGTCAGCCCATTACCATGGAGATCTGCCCTACTTCCCTGAACTTAAGCGTGTATATTTTTTTACGGCATGTGCATATTTTTGATACTTTGAGTTGGATTTCACATTATTCATGTGATCCTGGTGTAATTACAGTGATCTACAGCAGAGACTTACAGACACTTGGGTGCTCCACTGGGAACCCAGTGGGATCTAACTGCCAGCAACTCTCAGGCCAGCAACATCCACTCTCTGCAGAAGCAGAAAGTGAGATACATAAAGTGCCTCGAAAAGCAATGCTCTACCATCACCTAGTTACCTGAATTAATATCTCTAAATTGATGCTGTGAGCCCTCAGTGCTCACCTGGGTTGATACAGCACAGTGTTGTCTCAGGCATGCCTCTATACTCCATGGTGTACCGAGACTTACATGCCCATAACCATATCCAGATAAGCCCCTAAACCTCACTCCGTTTTAAACATTTCTAGCGAGACCCACAAAGAATAATGTAACACCATACATGGCACAGAAGGGCATTTGATGAAAATACTGATTGGCAGACATGTGTCCCTAGTTCTGCTCCTAATTTCGTAGCTGACCTGCAGTGCGACACTAAATTAATCATTTTTATCACTTCATGCCTTTGCTTATCTAATAGATTAGGTAACCAAAACTTGCTCTCCCTTTGGAAGCACTTGGAGATGGATGGAGGATCAGCAAAACGTACACTTTGAGACCACAGAAAACTTGAGCATGATGCTGGGCACAAAAGGCTGCAGTCTGATGAATCCCTTCCTGAATAAGATCTTCATATTATTTCCACATCCCTCTAAATAACTATAATAAACATAATATAATTCTTCTACAGAACATTACATTTGATGATACCATTTAGTACTGTAATTTCTGTGAAGATCTGAACAGAATCATGTCAATGCTGGCTTTGACAAAATTAGGCTAGTAACTACCAATCAATCAATTCTGCTCAGATTTTCTACAAGGAATGTACTACAGGCATACTTTACAAGCAGGTACAAATATTAGTCAGTGGGTATCAGGAAGCTGAAAAGATTTTACAGTGAAGGCCTTGTAAGTGCAATATAAAAAAGTTACACCTGAAAATGTGTTTCATACTGGTGAAAACACTTACGTTCTCAGCACTATTCTGCTCTTCTACAGTCGAGTTTACACCCTATGTGCTACCACGTGGGCAAGTTGTTTTCTCAGCGCTAATTTTTTAGTCTTCCTTCTTATGTGAACGCTAACAGCTGGGAATGCTAGCATATTATAAACTGCCAATCTCTTCGGAAGCTGCAGTTAGAACC
The DNA here is from genome assembly GCF_000710305.1 of Buceros rhinoceros silvestris. NCBI lineage: Eukaryota > Metazoa > Chordata > Aves > Bucerotiformes > Bucerotidae > Buceros > Buceros rhinoceros. The sequence continues at coordinate 30,138 of NW_010390327.1, read as the reverse complement.
ATTAAGTAAACATCAGTTATTAAAATGAAGTCTTCAGCATGCTGAGAAGTCTGCATTTTTACTTCGATTACAAGTAAATGTGTTACAGATGAGGCTGGTGTGCTCCTTTCCTGCTCATCTCAGCTGCTAACTGTAGAATGCGCTGTTTGTAGTTCAAGGTATCCACCCCACTGGGACAATCAAAACAGTTTGTTGTTACAAAGAAATACATCCAGACAAAAAAATGGGTTTTGTAAGATAACTTCTCTGCGCTAGTAATGTTCTGTGATTTACAATAATGTTTTATATAAATATCTGTGTTCCTTTTAATGATGAAATCATTTGGCACAGAGGTACATCAGGATACCTTCAGGAAGGGAAAAGTCATACTAACTGTAGAAACTATGAGACCTTCACAGAGTTAATGATTAAGAAAATACACAAAGCAGGAATAGGAGCTGGATGTGACTGAAACATAGTAAAGAAGAATCAAGGAAGACAGCCATGTTTAGGTGGACAAACTACAGAAGGACACAGCCAAATACAGTGGAGGAATACATGAGTGGGATAGGAATCTCCATCATATCTTGGGTTTAGAGGAGAGCCAGGCTGAAATTAAAGCAGGAAATGCTAATAATCTAGCTATAATCAGTCAAGGGGTATTAAGTGAATGGATTGTCAGTCTCGCTTGTTCAATAAAGACATTAATCTTTGAATAAATCAAATTTGCGAGTAAATTATTAGACGAGAACCAGTTCTGGCTCCTATCCTCTAACGTCACAGAAGATCAGTTCCTTTTGACTACGTTCCCACATCTCAACCCACACACCGAAAGGCTGGACCAAGGATCATATTAAAAGCTTAAAATTAACATTCAGGGCAGTTTCCCTCCTGTGTCTGTAGCGGTGTTTATAGTATATAGAGAGGAGATTTTATAAATATGTAATATATAAAGAGAATATTCAGTGGCAAAGACACGTTTGTAGCCTAACTAAACTAAGTCTTATTTTCTGCACTCTGTTATGCAATGTGCTTCAAAATGGCCAAGCCTTCCTTGCCTAGCTGTTGTGCTTTAAAGCACCGCACAGAGTAACTGAAAAACAGGCAGCTGCATTGTAGGTTTGACTTAACACGACTTGATTTATCCATTTGCTTTTTCTTCTGTATTCCTTTTTTTTTTTTCTTTTATAACACACACAAAGCGAATCAGATGCCTGGTATATGCAGTACAGCTGAAAGTCCTGTTGTGCCTCAAGAAAACCTTGTTGATCAATACCAATTCCATGTAACTTACCGTGCATTCTTTGATTCTGCTCAACTTGTTATTAAAAAGCCATGTCCTTGTGTTAGTCATCTACACACAGGATTGTTGGGTTTGAATTCTCCAATAGTGATACAGGCACAGATAGCATGGAAAGGAAAACATAATTCCATCTGGACAAAAAGCACTGACTGACAGAGTTATTTTTAAAACCACTTATCACTTAGGTTTTATGTGTAAAATGAGATAACAGATCTTTTCATATTTTTTTTTTCAACTGAGAAACACTCTCCTAGTCCAAAGAGACTAAATTTCAACAAGTAATTCTAGACTGATGTATCTGCACTGCAATTATTCACAATAATTTATACTTTTGTCAGCTATGCATTACAGGGTATATATGAACTAAAACCAGATGATGGACTATCAGCAAAAGTATAAATACTGTATTTACTTTAAGAGTTTTCACTAGATCCATCTGCTAACACATTCAGACTGGAAGGAGAAGACATTAAGGAAGACTAGCAGCTCTCATCAGATTTCATTGATCTAATACAGAGTGAATGAGAACCTGGCCCTGCTAGAGCTTCACAGCAAGCGTGTGAAGCACTGTTAACGCCAGCCACTTTTCTACACAACACACCGCATGCTGTCAATCAGCAAGTCCTAAAGAAACAGAGCACATAATTTCCCTTTCCTTTTATCACTTTCCACTACTTCCTTCAAGTAGGAAATCATTCTCAGGTGGGCAAGTGAATTTTTATTTTTCCACCTAACAATGTATCTTCAGCTAAAAAGTGAAGATAGCAGGTCCTGTTACGACCTGGACATTTATGTGAATAGTAATGCAATTTCAATTGGTTACCATAAAAACCTCAGTCATCTAAAGCTTACATTTCTACAAACTTAGTATTTGTCAGTGATATCCCAGATGACCTGTGGAGTTCCTTGGAGTTTGGTTGGGTGTTTTATTACTGCACCGATGAAACAAATCACCCTAAACCCCAAAAGGAAGAAAAAAAAAAAACCCTGTATTTGAAAGAGCTTATATTCCACACAGTACGAAAAGCACTGGAAATCAAAGCTGCAGTAAACTATGGTGAAGGGTTTTCCTGTTCAGATAGGAAGTTAAATCTTATATCTCTGGTGTCACTGATCATTCCTACCTTCCATTGAATGAACTGATACACTTGTTTATTTCTATACGTTGTAAGTCTGTGGAAGTGGAAAGCCTACTAAAAACCAACATTTAAAGGAGAAAGATTTGAGAAGAACCTGAATAACTGTGTCGTGCTGAGGAATTCAGTGCAGAATATATCTGCTATGTGCTGGTTCATCAGGTATACTACAAATCACTTATAAAAGCAGCCTTCACATCGCTGCCAAAGGATTTTCTCACATACATTCACCAGCTCAGTCTGACATACTTTTTGGAAATGCTTCTAGTTTATATAAAGAATGTGTATGAGATCACTCTACATATTGTTGTTTATTTTTAATTTTCTGTGGGTTATAAAATGCACACTGAGAACCGAACGCAAATCGTTTCCTCTTCAGTGTTGCTGAACAAGATATCAGATTCTTAATGAGGAAAAAGCAGAACATCAGTTTGTTATGCATCTTATTCATGAGTACATGCAGAAAGGATGAATAGATGGCTGACTGTAATAAGGAATAGCTAATGATACACAGCACAGTAGACATTTTCATTATATATTGCTTCTCTTCAGTTACCAAAACTATAGATTAGCAATGAGGCTGGGAAAAGGAACACACCTGACACTTTGGTACTGGAGTCAGCTCATACAAATGAGCTAATTTTCAATAGATTGTTGCAAGCTCAACAGAACTTCCTGAACATCTTATGTTTTTGAATTAGAGATAGAAGGAGCAAAACTACAGACTCCTTGCCTTTGCATTTAGTTAACAAAAAAAAGAAGGACAGTAAAAAATACCTATATATATATATCATTCAAGTGAGGGAAATATGATAAATAAAGCAAAAATAATACAACAGCGAGCAACACATTCACTGTAAATGACTCAGCTCTCATATTTCTTCTTTTTTGCCTCCAACAGTCCTAATGAAGGCCCTGGCATAGTACAGAAAGACTTTTAGCACAATAGAAAACCCACTGAAGAGGGATTTTTTTGGTTGGTTGGTTTTTAACCTGTGGGGAAGTAAAACATGCTTATATAAACAGATGGATCAAGGCTCATGTTTTCTAACAGAGTATAATTTGATTGTGAGTTTTCATGTGTTTAAAGTATCATGACCATGACCAGACTAACTCCTTTTATAAACTTGAAGAGTTATATTTACTTTTCATTCTCAGCTACAGTGATTGTTTTGGTATAGAGAGGAGGTGAGTATTCCTGAATACGAAAATTAAAGGCAAATTGCTTGTGCTAAATACGCAAAAGGACTCCTTAACCATGTATCTCTACCTCATCCTACCTGCCCGAGACTTTTCTTCTTCCTGCCCTCACATCAAATATGATCATTGTAAATGGCACAATATGAAGCCCAGGGCCATGCAATCTTTTCTTAGCTGACCTTTGCAAAACTGGTTTATAGTCTCTCATAAGAGTCTGAAATTAGTCTACTGGGAAAGAAAGAAATATCTGGGGCCAGAATATGCTTTCCTTCCTGAAGAAAACATTTTGTACAAACTATGTGAGAAATGCTTCCAAAGGAGGTTGTCTTTTCTTCCCCTCTCTTATAGCTACAGCCAAAGCTTGAGTCTTTCATTATTCCACGTGTTTCCAACAGGTATTTTATTTGAAAAGGCTGTCAAGGGAACACCTGTAAGTGGAAATCTCAGGACAGAAAAAAAAAAAAAAAAAAAAAAAAAAAAAAAAAAAAAAAAAAAAAAAAAAATCTTAGAAAATACGTGCTTCCAATCAGAACCAAAATTTTTGCTCCTATAGCGCACCAAAATATAATGAAAATAAGCTGTTTTCAGGCTTAAGTAAATGGGGATTGTTCATGCATATACAGTGTAACAGAAAAATAGTTCTATTTGGATGCCACAAAACCCAATTAGAATCTTAATTCACTATCAAGCTGTTATTTCATGTGCTCTAAATGAAAAATAGTATTGATACCTTATTCTAATAATTTTTTATATGAGAAATACATTTTCCCCATCTTAAGTATAAGGAACCTGATACAAAAGCTAATAAAGGATTATTTTGTGTTTGATAAGTGGGCAACTGATTGTTTTATCTATAGAGTGCAGAGGGGCAATGACTTGCTTCCTTTCTGGATTGTAACTTCTATAGTACTGTCTGTTCCTGTTCTTGTAACATCTCATGCCTGCAACATGCTCGTATATTACTTATATACAAGTAGAAAAGAAAAACAAATTATTTTCTTACTAGTTTGCTGTGTTCCCTTTTCATAAAAATGAGATAGATCCAGGAAGCAGGTAAGAAAATAATGGAAACATTTTGGAGTAAAGTTATTGCATATAGCTAGGAAGGCTACTGACAATGAGGCTGATATACCTGCTTGCTATTTTGAGGTACTAATGAGAAAGCTGCATTGAGGAGACTTCCATAGGAGCTACAGCAGAGATCAAACATCAGATTTATGCATCTCCGAACTGATGATGAGCAGAGATTTGCCAAAATTTAAGACCTCTGAGCACTGGGGTTGATTTCTCATTAACTCTCTTTTACCGCATAATGCCATGCAACTTTAAAAATATACAAACCTGTACAGCTTTATTTTCTGTTCTAGCCTCTCTTTTCTCTACGTCTAACACCTTTGAGAATAAAACTCTGTTAATGTTTTATTATGTTTTTAATAAAGAATAATAAACTGTTAAATCACGCACCAATCATTTTGCAGCATCCTTAACATAATGAATTAGTAAACTTTGACAGTTCTGCTCTTGCTCTATGAGGAGAACGTTGCCAAAACATGGCTGATAGGTGTAAAAAGAGCAGTCTATATACCAGAGTACATCTACTAACGTGATTACTGTCTGGTTACTAGAGCAAGACTAACAGTCCATTGGTTCAGGAATATAAAAGCATAACCCTGTAACGGACATAAAAAACAAGGCAATGTCATGAGATACTGCATTGGAGATAAAACTGACAGGTGTATTTTGAGATGATTATTGTCATTTTCCTGAATATGCCTGTGTAGGTCAGCTCTGGGTTTTGTTTGTAGGTTGTTTTTTTTCTTAATGTACATTCTTTTCAATAACAATGCAAAGGAGAACCCAAACCAGAACATGAGATCCAGCTTCTCCTTTCTGAGCTTTTGGAAAATCAGGATCTTGAATCCATCTCTCTCAGGAATAGACCTGGTTCTAATCATTCATATTTGCCAACCTAGAACCTTGAAACTATGCTAAAAAAAAATTCACAAGAGTTAGCTTTATTCTAAATCTTGACCAAAAGCCTGCAACTTACTTTTCAAAGCTCAGTTCTCTGATTTAAGCTGCCTACAAACTGATTTTAGAAGTGCCAAACACTGCGATCAGAAAAAAAATCAAAAGAGGAAAGCATGCTCCGTATTTCTGAAAGGCAGAACAGGATTCTCCTACAGGGTGGAATCCACTGTGGGCGAGTACCCAAGGGCAGCTGAAATCATCACTAGGGATTCACAGGACACAATGCTGTTCAAGACAGATATTAGAGATATCACTGTGCATTGTCACTGAACTTTTTGGGTAAAACTCAAGGCGTTTGCCAGTACCTCAGGAACTGCCCTATGCATACTGACAGGATCAGGGGTCACATACATGTTGCACTGTGATGGTATGCTTGCCTCCACACTTAGGATTTATTTTTGGTTTTGATTTTATGTATGTAGTTGCAAGGGCTCTTGAACACTAAATAAATCTTACTAGCCTGAGCAAAGAGAAAGTGCAAAAAGAGATTATGCATTATATTTTCTAGTTTTCCAATCTGCTTACCTGATTCTTCTTTTTCAGTACGTGCAGGTAACAAAAGTCTATTGGGTCAACTAGCTTATAATTAATTATTGATTAGATATTACAACCGTATGCTGAGATTCATTTAGAAACCAAAGTGCTTCCTTGGTACTTATGTTAGCATTTATTAAATATGCATTATTAATCTGAATTATGTTGTGTTCAAATGTAAGCCCTTAGAGCAAAGATAATGATCACAGCGTTAGTATTTGTAAAACAGAATTGATTTTCTAACTTCACCAGATCAGCTGAAATATGGAATAGGCTGCAGGTATTGAGGAACAAATGCTACTACTAGAGGAGGTTGGCATGCTTAGGTTTTTCAATGTACCCCAATAAAGCAAATAAAAACAAACCTAAACTTTATTTACCTAAATAGTATAGGCATAAACAAGATCTAGAGGTCTTTAAAAAAAGAAGTGATTAAGCAACCTTATTCATACATCATTTTTACTCCCAAAGGAAACCTTGCAACATTAAGAAAAAGTAATTGATTTTAGTTTCCCATATGCAGCTATTTCAGAGAAAGCTAGTAAAACTTCAGTGAAGGAAATGGCTGGACATTCCACTATATATTTATAAATATTTTTTTTCTCTTGTGATTAAGTATAGTTATGTAGGAAAGAAACAAGACTGCTTACTTAAATGAGATATGACAAAATATTTATGATATTTGTCTGGGATTTCTTAAATTTTGTATTTTAAACATATCTTGAAATCTCATCATTAAATTCACAACTTAGCAATCCTGTCAACAGAAACTTTCATACACAGCATCCAGACTATGTAATATTATGGTGCTTGAATATAGATTATTTCAAGGAATATGGTTAAGTGTCACTTCTCAACAGAAACATGAAACTGAATGTAATTTTGACGAGCAATTTGAGCATCCTTGTGTAAACAACTTGTCATGACTTTTATGTAGCATATCAGATAAGGGTTAATTTTAGCGTTATAAGTGTCACATTACAAAAACAAAAAAAAAAAGGAAGAATCCGAAAACTGACCCAGTAGCTTGAAGGATCTATGTTAGGTATTACATTTAATGGATAATGTCATCCATTTGATAGCACAGTTACCTAATGTCTGTTTTACTGTTTCTCTACAGTCAAAATGGTCTGTTATCTGCACTGAGAATTTTCACATTTATATTTACATTGTTTTCACACAGCAACGAGAATTCAAAGAGAAATGTATTGACACGGCTATAAACTTCAGAGAAATTTGCAGGGTACTGGGTGGGAGATACAGAATTTGAAAATACCCTTCTGTCTGTTTTTTTCTTTGTAATACTTCAAAATTATGTTTAAAAGCAGGGAAGAAAGAGGAAGCAGATTTGTTATTTGGTAATTATGCAGTGTGCAGTTTTTCTGACAAGACTCTGCAATGCTTGGAAGGCATAGGGAGTTGAAGAACAGGCTTGAGCCTCTGTTTAAAACTACAGCATAGCTAAAATCAGTTAAAGGGTATTTCACACTTTGTTATTCTTGTGGGAGTTTTTGGCCCTGGACAAGAGGCTAGTGTTTTATTTGCAATATGGCTACTAAACCTCAAATATAAAGGGAATATCCAGACAGAGAAGAAAATGGATATTTGGAGTTAAGTTTGTTCATTATACCTACTAACCTACTTACCACTTTGCATGAATAAAATATTGAAGCAAAACCACAACAAAAAAAGAAAAACATCACTTTGGGGTATTCTTGCTCTTAGAATTTAAAAATGGACAAGAGTTTTGTTGCTTGCACTACGGGAAAAAATGAATATTAAACTGAGCGCAGCAGGTTTAAGACATATTCATATGTACACACACACAAATTCCAAATAAAGAGCAGACCAGGGACTAAGAAAACATCTTTTTCTGTTACAGGTAACACTCTTTTTATAGTCATCGCTCATTTTATGTCTGTGGTGTGTTTTTGTTGTTTGGCTCTCCCTCTGCTATGATTATTTTTAAGCTCAGGTATATTTACTTTTTGTTTCTGCTTAAAAAGTTGATAAGAAATAATTTAAAATCACACTAGCGAGAACAAAGGAAGAGGAACGTTAATAAAAATCAGAGTTTGATGTGGTGTATGCTCAAAAAAAATTAAATGCATTTTGATCTGCAAAGTCAGGTTTTGATCAGTGCAAGTCAGTTTATGAGAATGTTCTCCCCCATCTGTACCCCTAAGTATTGACAGGTATTAAATTAGATACTGTAGAGCTTATCTATTGTTCTGCAAATACAATACGATTCTCAGTGAACAAGGAAGTGAATAAAGCATCTGAAATATAAGAAAATGACATTTTATCTAGTAGGCTGTGCACTGTTGGTTCACATCTTTGAAATTAAGCCAAATTATTTCACAGGTGAAAACACCTTTCACATACCTACAATTATTTCATCACGTATTATGGAGACTTCATTTCTGATTAAAGCTAATACAATGGTATACATCCAATGATTAAACTTAATCTCTTATTATTGACAACCTCATTTTATAAAGCAGTTACTCCTATTTCCATTTTAATAAATCAGCACCGATATTTTTTCTTCTATTTTTTTATACCTGCAGTTTAACGTCTTTCAGCGAAGAAAACCCACACATTTGTTTTCACAGGTGTGGTGCATTTGGAATGAATGTACTTTCAAGAGTGCATGCACCAGGAAAAGCAAAATTAATTTTTATGATGAAACATCAATTTGTAAGCTTTCCCACGTCTACCCTCAAAACAAAACGCGTAACAGTACTCTGAACAGACCTCATATAGGTGCACATGTCATCTAGCAATATTTGTAGACTGTATCAACAGTTAACTTCAGGATGTTCCCGTGTACACGTACGATGTCACACCATTATACGTTCAGTGTAAACAGGCACACACAAATGTTCTTTCCACCTCCTTTCTCTCGTAAAGTTAATTCAGCAGTCCCAGGTTACCAGTTTAGCAATACTCAGAATATAGGGTAGCGGCAAAAGGAAAAAGGGAGAAAGGAGAAAACTTTGAGTGACAAAAGAAGCAGGCGGGAGAAGAGAAGAGAAAGAAGAACCTGCTCTGAAATTATTGTTTCATCAATTGGTAAGTTACCCTCAGGTACCCAACAAGCACTGGAATGACTGTAGGGAGCAATATGCTAGAAACTATGTCTTAGCTGGTATAAAGATTCAAAACATTATTGAGGTTAATAGAACATACGGGAATTTAGTCCCCAGTCCTTGGTAAAGGTTGGATGAAAGGCAGAATTTCCAATTTCTAGGAGATCTAGAAATCTATCTTTTATTCTGATTTAGAAAGAAAATCAATAGTTTGTATTTCCCGAAAAATTCAAACCCTTCCAAAATCCAGTTACTGGAGGAAGGAGGGGGGTGGGGTGGAAAGCAAGTGAAAGAGGAGACAGTTGCTACTGGGTAGGATGGCTAGATGTACTGCACACTTGAAGATGGCTGTACCCAACTAATTTTCGGAAAGGCAACCTTCCTTGCATTTTTACAGCCCACAAGAGATGTGCATACTCTCTTTTTTAGTAGAAACAATAATGAGAGCTGGGTATTGCTCTGTTTGTAGGCATCCTCTGAGGCATTTTGTTCATATCTCAGAGCAGACTCCAGTCCCATGGGTTGGCATACTAACTAACCACCACCTACCTCTGCCATCTCCCCTCTCCTCCCTCCTTTTTCTCTTCCTTTCCATCCTCTACTTCAAACACACTCCTCCTTAGAGCTGTTGTGCTCAGAGGTGCAGTCTAGCCCACAGAGATCAATTTAATTTAGCATTGCTAAATGACTAAAATGTTATGGGACTTTTTCCAATACTTTGCTTTAAAAAAGTAGGGAAAACAAATATTGATTTCTAATTTGATTCAGTGTTTAGATCTACAGTTTCCTGTGGTCAGTTAACTGGGGTCCTATCTATCTATTAAGTATTATATTTGGAGCTAATGAGGAATGCGTTACATTATTTTTTCATTGCTGTCACCCATCATGATTATTTAAATCTAATTTCAAAATAAATGAACGAGGGCAGTTCTTGTGTCTTTACTCAGGCATTGTATCGCTGCTAGTCCACGTGCAGGCTTTGCAGCCTCCGGATGGTAACACTAGAGAAAAGCAGGAGCTTGAGTTCCAGTCATTACGTCCTTGAACGAAGTCTTTCAGCTGCTTCTTTTGGAGGTAAGAAAGAGGTAGAGCTAAAAAAATTAGTATTGTTCTTGCTATGCTTACATTTGTTTTTCCTATGTTACAGTAAACCAGAATGTATTCAAATGTACTGGTCTACTGTGAGTAATATATTCTCAGGTCCATCAGGAGAATATTTGGACATTTGTGTGCTGGGGAACAATAAAAAGCGAACGTATGCATAACGCTAGATGTAATTGTCATAATTATTTACAGTACACATCTGAATTTCAACCAAGTGATGCTTAGATAAGTGAACTAAAGATTTGTATTGAACACTAGCTGGAAATTATTTTAATTAGCAAAGAAGACCCAAATAAATACCAATTTAAAAAAATCTAAAAATACTGAGGCGAGGTGCTAAGTTCTCTGTCATTAAAGCTCCTTAAGAACCATTAGACAAACATCATTTTGGGAACAGATTACACATTCTATCAATTCCCTCCAGTCCCACTTATTTGTGTTAATACTTGTGTTTATGATGTGCATATATATACACACACAGAGTAATGCTCCTCAGCCAAAAAGTGTATTATAAGCATAAGTGATTAAACATTGGTTTTCCAGTATAAGAACATTTAATTTAACGACTTCTAGAGGCTTTAACACAGCTCTTCTAATGTATCTTTAAGCAAAAGCTTCACAGGGTCCTCAATAAATTACTTTAATAGATAAATAGAATCGAAAATGTGTCTTGTTCAGCTGTCTTGTTAAGCTGGTATGAGCTACTTTAGTCTTGCCTCTCCCAGAAGCTAATTTTAACTTCTAATTCCAGGAAAAGAAATCTGATATACAGAAACATTTATCTGAATGTAATCATCAAAGCAAAAAGTTTGAAAAATATAGACAAGCAAATGCATCCAGAAAAGATGCAGAACAGTGTCAGTACTTGCTAGAAAACACACTTTCCTTGGAGATCCAAAAGCTCCTTCCTCCTACCCAAGCTAACGTTGTAAGTGGAGGAGGTGCGAGGGATCAGAGCAGCTTTGTGGATCAGCTGGTAAAACCTGCTGCGAGCCAGGTAAAAATGACAAATAAGGATGCAGTTAACTTCTCTGTATACTGAATTTTGAAGATCAGCTGTTATTAGATGTACAAAACCAACCTAACCAACACTTCAAATTCTACCAATAATAATAATAAAAAAACCAAAAACCCCCACACTTACGAAGGGGATGCTCAGTTCATCATGGTTTACCACAGCCCATTTAGTAACAGCTAAATAGCACATGCAAATTTTGGAAGGTCCAGAAAGTCTCAGTCAAAATCCATTCAGTGTCTCAAACTTCGAGGAAAAATGCAAAAAACCCCATATCCAGTGAGTGAATTACCCATCATCCACAAACAATACATGGTTCACTGCCTGACTTATCACTCTGAGAAAGAAATCCATTTGCAGGCTGTAAATTACTAAGCTGAAACTTCCATGCTAGTAGCTTTTAATGCACTTTGTTTCAGGAATACTGACAAAAATCCAGGGTGATGCATCTTCTTTTACTGCAAAATATGCATTACAATTTAGAAATACTGATGAAAAGTGAAAATCAATTTCTTCTGTCATACCTTTGTGCAGAGACCATTTGGAAGGTGATATGCTACAGTTCCAATCACTCTTACACGTTCAGCACCTATGGAAAAAACAAGTAGGTAAAACAAAATGGTCAAAGGGGAGGAAAAAAAAAAACAGAGATAAAGAAATCATGCTGCTGGCGTCACTGCACACATCTCCAGCAAGAAATCCAGCATATTCTTTTTATTTGGTGCCAGATCCATCATCCACTTAAGCAAAGATATAGGCTATTACTTGCTTCAATAGGAATTGGAGAAAACCTCCAAACTGCAATTGTCAGGGTCTGTCTTGCTTTGTTCTATGTGTCATCAGCAGGTATTAAAGAGATACGGCATTTTTAGGGCATTCTTACAGCATGCAGATAATAATGGATTGCACAGCACTCATTGAACAGCACAACATTGCCCTATAATTGTACGTAGTCTAAAACATGTTTTCGTGTACTTTAGGAGTACTGGAGATTCAACACCAAAGAGTTCACAAAAATACATACGGAAGTGTGTTGTGGCTAGATATATGTAATGGGGGCCTGATATGAGTGGATGAATAAAGGGTGAATTGTAATCTCATATTATGTATTTTAAGAACAGTTTATTTTGTGAAAATACTTTTTTATTGGCTATTTTTAATTGGGTAAAATACAAGAAGTCTATTTCCTTTGGGTGTATTTTGGTTTGCTTGATTGCTTTCAGAAAATGTAAAAAGTTTCATTCCCACTTTCAAGACGGAACATTTCAACTTCCCACTTTCAGGTTGCAAAAAAATCCCCCAACAGTAGAGATGAAGTAGAAGAGCTTGAATCATTCATCAACTGCCTTTGACCATCTCCCAGCTTTACACACCAAGCCACCAAAAATAAAATTAACTCAACCAATTTCCCCTCCTTGTTTTTATCTATTTATTTTCCTTCCCACAATAGAGCTGTCTTTCTTGTCGCCTTTAAAGTTCAACTCATGTATGTATAAAAAAAATTGCAGTGTTTAATTCAGACATTTTTAAATCTAAATTTAACAGTATTCCATGGTTGCAGCTGTACTTGGTGTCCATCTCCTTGATAATACATATCAATCTCGTGCAAAAGCAGGTCACCTGGCCTTTTATTGTTTAGGGTTGAAGCGCCCTGGTGTATCCCTCACAAAGAGTTTGGAAAAATGTGAAGCCAGAAAGCCCCCTACAACTCCCCAGATGAGACTCACTCCTGGTCTCTCCTCTCTATTCGTCACCAGCACATCTCTGCTGACAGACGCAGCTGCTGCACTCAGACACATAAACCTCTTCTCAATTGTATAAATTTTTTTTATAGCTTACTTTCCCAAGATTATAGATTTTTATTTGATATTTGTTTATCTTCAGGCGGCAGCAAGCACAGCTGGACTCCTGCACTGATCTACAGATTCCAGAGACATTTAAACAAGGCTCTGTCCACAGAAAAAAGAGAAAAGACATGAAGATTTGCTCAGGACTCTTGTTCATCTGAACATGGAACTGTGTAAGCTGCTACACAAGATCTCACAGCTTAAGTTACTAAGGTTAAAGATCAGTAGCTACAGTCTCACGTTTTATTAGCTTCATTCTGTTTGTAACCATTTCTTGGAGGTCTCTTTGTTCCTCTCAAGCGCCTTATAATAACCAGAAGGTTTTTTTATGCAACTCTTAAAATGCGTCCACTGCCTCTCTTATGAGTATTTCCCTTCCTAAGGCATAATACTCTATGTCTGTGAAACTCAAACCACAAAATGTATTTTAAAATTTCTCTATTATTTAACATTCAAATAAAGCATCAGATCACTCGAACCATGCTTCTTCCAGTTAGACTAAGAAATATGAAAATAAATGTAATGAAGCTGTTCTTTCAAATAATCTTTTTGAAGACGATGAGAAAACATTTCAATATGTATCCCAGAGTCATGGAGACATGTTGTTTACAGCATTGTCCTACCAGGCTTTGGCTCCTCGGGTTACCTCAAATTCTGGGGTCACAACAGCACACAACAAATGCCACAAAGAGGGCTCCCTCAGGGAAAGTGGAGGTGTCTGCAGGAGAACAAATAGTTTTCCAGGCTCTAGAACACCACAGTATTGACCAGCTATAACAGGACCCAAACCCAAGGAAATGTCTAAACAGAGGCCTGTTACATGCAGTGCAGTTGGAAGAATGAACCAACAAATTAAAGAAAAATTCAAGATCTGTCATACCTTTACATTCAAAATGTTTTATAATAAAGAGTTCAGAAAGGGAAATCATGCCCCAAAAGATGGTTAGATCTTGAACTATTTATTTCGCTTCTCTTTCCCACTCTCTCTCATATTTACTTTGCTTTGCTTGAGTTTGTCTGATTTATTGTCCCATCTGGACAATAAAATAGGGTCATTGGTTTGACGGGTTTTCATTATTATTTTGGTTTGGTTTTGTATTTCCCCTTACAAGCCTGCTTTGTTAAAAAACTGGCGGTATGTACAAAGTAGGGTACACGTATATTAACGAGCAGTCACTGGCAGCACATGGTATGCATTTAAAATGCTGAATTATAATAGATGTGCCTATTTTGATAGCAGAGTAACACGTGCTTTGAACAAAACAGGATTATTCAGAGAAGCTACTAAAACATCCCATTCATATTTTTGTTTATGACTGTTTAGCTCCCACAGAATAAACTACCCTTTTTTCCCCTCTGATCACATTGGTACCAACTGGTATTTCCTCAGTTAGCTAATCTGTGCCAAAAAAGTTGCAGAGCTCCAGCTTCAAAATCAGATTTCTGGTTATGAGTCTTCAAAATAGGAGTAAGAGGACTCAGGAGCTGATACAGAAGTAGAAAAAAACATGTTAAGAACCAAAAGTAAAGAGTGGAATTGTTTACTGGAGAGAGGTTTGAATTCTTAATTTGGAAGACCACGAAGTTGAAGCACACAAGGCCTTAAATTTTGAGGGATATAGAGCAGGAGACAGATAGTGACAGCAGAACATTGTGAGAGAGACCTATGTCATTCAGGAACAATAAAACTACAAATAAGTTATGAAATCAATAAAATCATGCTTACAACATTAGGTACAATAGCTCTGACTTTGCCTCTGTGGTTTTCAATTTGATTTTGTATCTCAAACTGACATTACAGAAGATTAGAGTAATGCTTCCAAGCACAGAAATACGTTATTCCCAAGTGAAATTATTTTAAGATTTATGATTATGGTATATTCTTTTCACACATCTGCATGAAAAAATACAAATATTAGATAATCTTTATTTTGTTATGAAAATGCTAAAATTTAAGTACTGCATTTCATTGAAAAATACTTAATAACCTGTAAGTTAGTTCATAAACTTGGATAAACTGTAGCTACAAGGCAGGTCATGGGCTCCACCCCTCAGATGCAGTTCTCTTCCATTTAAGAAAACAAGCTGTGTTAAAATAAGGGCATTCTGCCTGTGAACGAGGTGTACACAGCACTGCCCAGTAGATGCTCTGTGTGGTGCAACCAAGTAACATGTTTTCACTATCCTGGGTCATGGATGAACTAAATTCCTGGTCTCTTCGGTCTCTCTTTATTATTTTGAATCATATTATGCTATTGATGTTTAAAACAGAATTCTCCACAGAATCTAATAGGGCTCCACTTGAAAATTGATGGTATGAGATGGCCTTAAGTATTCTATTCGATTCAGCTACAGAGATGGACTGAACAGGTTAAAAGGGGTAAAAATCACACCAGCAGGCAGGCTGCAAATAGACCCCCAAAAAAGAACTATTATTTCCTTTCAGCCAATGATTTCTTCAAGTAAAGCTTGAAGTAGGTTTTCTCCTGCCTCTCCAAGGGAGCAGAGTACTTGGCAAAAAGCTCCAGCTCTCTCCCCCCTCGAGCTCTGTTGAACAGTTTGTGTGAAGAGAAACCAAAAACTGTTCCCCATGGCCCACATGCACTGCAGTATGCCCTTGCCCTGGGTACAATCCTCCAAAACAAGAACCCGCTTCCTTATCACCCCATCTCTGTCCCTTCATAAGAGATGCCACAGACCAGTCTCTGCCAGTTTCTATGCAAAAACCAAACCGGATTATCCACTCTCTGCTCAGAACTTCTGTAGCCAGAAGCACGCGCACCACAGAGAAATACCTAGGACCCAGAAATTTTGTAAATCTTTCAATCTGTGGCACTGATCAGTCCAGACCAACAGCAATGAAGTCAGCTTTTAGCCACTTCAGACACAGAGGACTGGGAACAGACAAAAATAGTTTTTTCTACAAATAGAAAAGCAACGGATGATCATGGATGGCTGGTGGGGAGGTATATTTTCAAGTTCATCCACTTTTTCAATGCAGTTTCGCAAACTTCTATTTAAAAAAAAACTTGAAGAGAATGCATACAGGGGTTATTAATTTACAAGGAAAAGACAACCCAAATAATACAATTTTGCTGTAAGGGTCATAAATTGCAGATCAGTGACTAGACATGCATCTAGCAAAATCCAATTTTTTTAATGGCTCAAGTGCGGTAATTTATATTCTAAGGGGGCAAAAGATACATAGTGTACTACCTTATTCCGTCAGACTAATTTTAAATATGGCCCAGCTCATTCTCCCTCCTAGTAAAATGTCAAAGACTGATGATGAGGGTGCAGTGTTTACTCTAGACCCACTTCCCTCACATTTCTTCAAGTAAATTAACCCCAGTGCCATATGGGGAATGCAATTCCAGAATCTAAAACCTGACCACATCAGTCTTGTCTCCCATTATCCATATAACTGCAGGCCGAGCTCAAAGAGACATTAATTTGTGCAGAATAGATCACATTTAGCATATAAAATCAAATGAAAATAAAATTCATGTACAATCCCTTATGCAAGTAGCATAACATTTTTTTTAGGGGGGGGTGGTTAGGAGAGGCTAGACATGGAAGATTCTATATCACAAGTGGGGAAAAAAAAAGCACCAATGTAAACTAAAATATTTTTTTTTCCACCATGCCCTTGTATGGTTCCTCCCTGATTAGAACAAGTTTCCTTTCAATATTATGTGCTTAGTAACAGAAAAGAATTTCTAATAAGATTTCTCATAGATGAAGCATCCGCTTTTTCCTTTCAGGAAGCAACATTTTCTTTTACCCAGCACACATTTTAATTGCCTAAGATGCAATTTCCCTTATGAATAATTTGAATACAGCTGACTTTTTGACTAAGCAAATTTTCTTCAGAACTCAAATGATGTGTGCACTGTAAAATATGGAAAACCATGTGGCAGGGTAGCAGAAGCAAAGTGATGGAAGTATAGCATTAATTTTAATGTCATGTAAGAAATCACTGAGGTTCTCATTCTGCCCGCAACACGTGCCTCGGACCAGATGTGTAGCCTACATTTTAGTTCACAGCCACAAAGCTATACTCCACAGAGCTCTGTTCACATCATCCTACTTAATGTCAGCTTTGACATTACAGACTCTCTGCCAGTACCTCATAATGGTTCTGCAAAAAATCCACGCTGAAGTGAAGTTTGGCCATAAAGCTCCATCTCTCCATCAGAGAATCTGTTACTGTCTTACCCTCATATACTGCTCTCATGGGGCCTTTCGTTTCTGACTTAAAATATGAATAACTTACTGAAGTCACTATGTCTTGCAGTGGGGAAACAAGCCTCAGCAGCTATAATGAATTTTTTTTTTTTTAATCAAAACATAATAAAGATTTTAGAACAAAGATTTAAAAAAATAACTAAAGCACATTCTTTTCTAGAGCAAGTGGCAGGTGTGAATTTGCAATAAATCATTCGAGGGACTTCAGTATCATCTGAGAGTCATAGATAATTTGTAATAACTAAAAATTAGATCACCACCTTCCATCAACAGGATCAAGCCCTACACAAATGGCAGTTTTAATGATAACACAGGGCCAAAAAGAGGACTAATAAAGGAGCTTTGTTGATATTGTCAGTCTATGTAGTTTGGAAATGCATTATCTCATCCTGAAAATGCACTCAAATACTTTGTAGAAGCTATATGGGCTGCCTAGTCTAGGAAATAAATTGAAATACAGATTATTCTTTCTTTGGAAGGTCTGTGTTGGAATTATTTCACTGAGGAACTTTATTTCACAAGGATTGTGCTGGGAAAATTTGTCTCCTAAGGGAAATAAACTAGCTACTTTTGTTCCAACATAAACTACTTCAGCTGATGAGTAACCACTAACCATAACTTAATATAATTTCAAATTATTTGCATTTTCACTTGCCTGTAGCAGCTAAGCCATCTGTTACACATTTTTATTATTATCTTTTAAAATCAGCAGAAGTAAACACTCTTTATCTATGCCTCTTTAATGCCTGTAAGACAGCATTCAGCTAAACTGTACCAGTGAGACAGGAGAAACTACATTCAGCAGTTTGCCTTGCCTCTTCCAAATGCCTGCTAAGAGATGTTAGTCCACTAGACCACATACATACACACACTCAACGGGCAGATGAACGTATACACCATGAAGCTGTTTCTCATCATGTTTTATGCTATTCAGCTTATTTTTTTAATAGTTCCATGTAAAATCAGCTCAATTTGCTATAATCCAATACTAAACTCAGGTTTATCACAATAACTTATAATGTGCTCTTCCATACAATAGACCTTGATTAACAAATGCAGAAAAAAATACTTTGACATGTGAAATAGGCTTGTTGTTTAAACAGAAATCCTTAATTCATTTAGCAAATAATAAACACTTGTAAGAAAATAGGCCCTCAACTTTAAGTCATTTACAGCCCACGTATCACTGACCATGCTGAACATTTTCATATGACTAATGAGACAACAGGCTCTTTGAGTTTATGTGATATTTAAGACAGAAAGTAAAAAAAAAAAATAGTAAAACCCCACACCACTAGTGATATTGTGCTGTTCACTGAGTTGTGGGATTTCAAAGAAATCCACATTAAAACTTGGAAAATGTTTCCCCTCTGGAAAACAGCACTAATTAATTCATTAGTGATGAAATGTATTAGTGATGAAAAATGTCTATGTATTTAGGTCTGCCTTCTGATTAGAGAAATCTTCTCTGGGTGTTGGAGAGCAAACTATTCCCAGAAATTAATACATAAAAGCAGCTCTCTGTCGGGAGGAAGTTTAGTAAAACTCTGAGGAAGAAAAATTAAATGAATTCCTAAACTGTTTCTTAGTGCCGACAGTTTTCAATATTTAATGGGCATGCACAAGTTGAAAAGAGGACATAACCTCTTTTTCTTTTTTTTTTCCTGTCCTTTAAGATTGTAGTGGCAAGGTCTTTGTT
>NW_010390327.1:0-10808 GCF_000710305.1 Buceros rhinoceros silvestris | reverse complement strand
TTTCCTTTAAGATTGTATTGGAAAGGTCTTTGTTTTAATTTAACTGAAGACTTACAGAAAAAAAATATCTACTCCCTGCCTCTGTAAGTACCCATATTTAGAACAAAAACATTCCGTTTCTACCATTGCAATTGATAACAGCTAAATATAAACAGTTGCATTAACATTTAGGGTGCGCATGGTCAGGGAACACCCATGGAAACTGGTGGAAATTACTCAACTTTAGTGGGTTTTAACCTTTTACAGCTTGATGGCCCTAATAAATTTCTATTAAATTTTAATAATTTATCTTTTCTATAAAAAATTAGTAATTTTTACGCCAGTAAAGGCGTTACAGGAAAATACCCCTATATCCAATATTAATTAGACTTTGAGGGACTGGGAGGTGGTGTGGAAATCATCAGAAATCACCTTAGAAATCACTAGAGAAAAAAAAAAGCCTTCAGATGAGTCACCTGAAACAGGTTCCTAGGAAACAGATCCCACACTAAGAACTCCTAATCCAAGAGTTGTCAGTTTAGCAGCTGGGCCACAAGGAGCAGCAGCATCTCCATGGATATCACAAGTCTCCCAGCCAGGCTGAAGAGATGCCGTGCCCGAGAGTAGATAACCCAGCCGTCCGGGACTCCCAAAGCCCTAATGCTCCAATGATTTCGGGGAGATCCAAGATCACACATAATAGCTTAAGGGAGGCTGAGCGGTTTGTTTTCCTCTGTAATAAGATAAACTGAATATAATTTAACTTCATCACCTCATAAATCCAAAGAAAATTTCACAGAATTCTCCAAGGGGGGAGCTCTCCACTAGTATAAAACATACTATGCTTATGTTTATTTAGGACTATCTTATTCTTATATACCTTACACAGAACAAAGTGGCTCCTCTAATATACACCAGGGTCGAGAAATTCTGCCCAGTATGTGTATGGCTCGATAAAAATTACATCAATGACTGAGAGCCTACAGTCACTACAGTGTTATCCAAACACTGCTACTTATATTGCTTTGTTTCTTTTTGTCATTATTTTTCTGATGAGTATTTTATGGTCTGCCACACTGGGTGACCTGCAATGTTACAGTGGAACTTTGCATATAGCATGGCTTGCATTGGTTTTGAAATCAGACCGGTAAAGGTTGATGGTACACCTTGCTTTTGTTTCTGAACTAAATACATCTGAAAATACAACTGTATAAGAAACATAGAATTTCAAAGCACACACAGAGAGGAACAACTATTGCCTGAACCACAGGCTAAGCAAGCAACTGGAATTAAAGGGAAATGGAATTTTTTGTAGTCACATACACAGATGGTGCGCAGAGAAGCTAATCAAAGGAAGAGTGTTTTATGTAGTGTACACCTCAGACCTTTTTTCCTCTACTCTTTTGTTTTTAAGAAGGAAATCAGCCTCTTTGAACACCACTGACCATAAAAAAAAATTCCATTTGCAGTTTCCAAACCATTTTTTCTCAAAGCTAAGGAAAAAACCTTTATGTGTTCAGAAATTTTATCTTTTTTCCCTTTATTTTTTGCCATTTCTGCAGACGTTTGCAAACCTGGAAGCTGTTCTTCCCCACATCCTGGCTCCTAGAAGAGCTTCTCTGCAAACAAGAAAATCAGAAGAACTGTCTGTGAAATACTGCTTTCTAGTATTTCTTTACCTAAATCTATATAAGCTCCCTATGCTGATTTCACCAGTAGTACACTGGCTTGATCAATACAGCCTTTCCTTGACTGTCACCACTTTTCATCTTTCAGTCCCTCCCACCTGTATGTAACTGTGAGAAAAATATCACCCCGGGACAAATAAAATGAAAAAAACCATATATACACCTTACATTACCTTGAGAGACTAGGAGAACTTTAAGAAAACCAGACTCATGCTATGAAGAGAGAATACAGATAAAAAATAATTTTAAACAGTTGCAGAATAAAAAGACAAAACCAAGAGATATAAGGGAGGAAGATTTCTTATAAGAATAGTACCTTACGAACTCACTAAGAGAAATTTTAGGGTCATTTAGCATATTCAATGATCAGATGGATGAGATTAAAGCTGAAGTTTAAGAGAGTGTTACTAGTTTTCTTTTCCTTCTTAGTTTAGAAGACCAAGCATACTGAAATCAAGTTTCACTGTAAGTTACACTCATCCAGTTCCAGACTGATGGGTTCACTTAAGTTGGAGGTGACTCTGGGATGTCATCCCATCCAATCCCCTCTGAAGACACTGATCAGATTGCACAGGAACTTGTCCAGCAGAGTTCTGAGCATCTTGCAAGATGGAGATGCCATTTTCCACGCATCTAATCAGTTTCCTTTGTTGTTTTAACACCCAGGAGCAGCTTGTAGCTGTCGTCTTTTCCCAAAACACTTGTGTTCCAAATTCTCATCCTTCATTAAGCAGCATCTAGCCACTATAATAGGTTTTGTCACTAAAGTGAAAAGACTTTAATGTCAACTGCCAGTGACAGTAAATCCAAACTCATGCTTGAGCGTGGATGCAGACAGTAAACGTACGCAATCAGGTGTGACCATGTTGCGGAAAAAAAGGTAACAAACGGTCTGTTGGATGAATTACAACTATACATCATCCTCTGGGTGTTCTCAGCCAGACCTGCAGAGGATAAAACACGCTCCTCAAAACATGTGCGTGTTACTTCACAATCTGCCTGGACAAGCTAAAAAACTCAAAAAGACCTTTCTGGAAGCTGACAGAATAAGGCACTGTAGTTAGCAGCATTTCCTACAGCAGCTTAACTCTCCCCCATACAATTTTTCAAGCTAAGCTGTATTTTCTGTTCACATTCATTGGCTTGTTCAGAGAGATACACTAATATTGAACTATCATAGACTTTGGCTTTGTGAAGCTGGTATTTCCAGTGACATCCAGGCTGGAAGCACAAGCTAACCTGCCCCATCCTGTGACAAGAGCAGGACAGAGGCCACTTCAGCAGTGTTCCTTGCTGAAGTGTTCCTGTTTCAGGAGGAGAAATAACATGAGAAATTGCTTGGGCAATATGTCACAACTTTCTGTTCTAGGTCTGTACCTGAAGAAGTCACCTCTTGCTCTTATAATGCAAGTACAAATATACTGGTAGGAGACAGAAATTAGACAATAGTAAATGCTCATTACTAGCAAAAGTAGCAAAAAAGAGTAGACTGTAAACTGGCAGTGATTTTAGAGCATCAGGCAAAAATTATATAATTCACATAAAAAAGGCATAAGCTATTTCTTCTAATGGACAGATGAGAATGATGATCAGAATAGGCACAAGTTTGAGAAATATCTTTCCTAACAGGAAAGAGGGTGAATTTGAACACCACAGTGACAAGGTGTCAACATCTCATTGGTAATTTGTATTAATTATGAAGGAAAATTTGTACGTTAGGAAAAGGATCTGCTGGAATAGCAGAAAGAAGAAATGAAAATCAAGAGCAAATAAACAGATATTAAAATACAAAAGTAAGTAAAATTCAATAAAGTGAATAAACATATTTAATGAGAAATATTCTCTTTTCCTTTGTAGAATCAGAGCAACGAATTACATAAATCTGAGACCCGCCAGAGACCAGAGTTTGTTCAGTAGACTTGTAATGGAAAAGCAAGCAATCGTGGCTGATTACAGAAACCAAGAGACTAACCTCGATCAGGAAGAACATATCAATTACAGATGGCTGGCTTAGACACATTATGGATGAGAGAGATCTGCAGGTAGTCCAAGTACTGTGACTTACCATGATTCACAAAAATCACTAAACATTCAGCCAAGACAATATAGGTAAGACCTGGTGAACCTAGCCCAGGCAGTGCTCTCCTCCTATCATTACCATTTGTATCAGAGAATGAATTTCTATTACTGCAACAAATGCCTCCTGGAACTAATTGGCACTCATTGGCAATCTCAGCACAGAGGCTAATGAAGTACCTTTTGAGCCTGAGAGTTTCTGAAGAGGTGATCTCTCCAGCTCAGAACTGAGACTCAGTAATGAGGCACAATAAGGATGACTCCTCTGCTAATGTTCATCCCCCACCTGTCCGTGATGTGAAAGGAAAGAAAAAAAAAAAAAGAATTCATCCATACATTTAAGGAATCCAGGAAGCCCCTGTACAAAAAAATAAGCACTAATGCTGCACTTCACTGCTCATAGGGAGCTGCTTTGTTCCCCTTCTCCCCACCTCATGTATTTCATTGCTCAGAAAAAACTATTTGAGATCAGGCACAGAATGTGACTGAACAGTGGTAACAGAGAAGGACTGATTCCTGGAAGTCTTCACTGATACTCTACCCTAAAAGGGTAGTGTCTTTCCAAATCTCAAGTGCAGTTTGGAGGACTGCCACCTCCCTCTTACTTAAATAGAACAGTTCTTATTGCAGAGTCTTCCCCACTCAATCTGGCTGCTATTTGGAAAGAAAAAGCACAACAGAAAAATTAAACAAACTGGCAAGCTGTATATTCCTATTAGATGATCTACTTTTACGGCATGAAGCGCAAACAAACACGCATCAGTTCAAGTTGGTGGGCACCTTTAAAGAGAAGAGAATACCTTAAAAATGCTGGGCCACAGTCTTTACCCATATCGTGAGCCATATGTGCTCACGATACAGTAGAAAGTCTGACCAACAGCCTCACAAGTGTAAGACCCAGGCAGTCTGCAGACAGCGTAAGGGCCTTAGACCAGAGATCTTCAGAAAAAGAGGCTGCAAACAGGTCATCTGCTTTTTAAATATCAGACATAACAGTTCATTCTGGCCATCAATTAGCTGGAAAAAATGAAGTTAGACACTTAATACTGTTATTTTTGGTAACTCCAACAAGCAGGTTTACCACTCCACTCTATATTTAATATTGGTCTGAGATTAGGTACATCTAAGCAATCTGATATTAAAATGTACTCTGTTGGTGTGAAATTGTTGGAAGGAATAATAAGAGTTAATACTAATTATTACTGTGTTATCACTCAATTCCTTTTATTTTATCCCCTATCTATTGAAAAAATGCCCCACAGAGCTCCAGGAAAGAGCAAGTCAGAGTCATACAAAACTCTCCTGGAAAAGACGACGAAGGATTTGTCACCCAAGTGTTTAAAGGGCAGATCTCCAAATGAAAACACTCTGGAGACACACTGAGTAGATTCCATTTGCCAAAAGCCAAATTTTCATTTTGGCACGTGCGGATCTGCAATGGAAGGTGGGAAATCAGTGCCAGGGCATGCTGCAGCTTCTGACATGGGCCCTTTGTCTCCCCCTCTCCTGAGATGCTGTTCAACTCTGCAGCTTCTGCAGTCTCACCAACAGGCTTTTCATGGCAATTGCAACTGGGATTTAGGTATGTGGACCGCTAATGCGTTGCCTGTGTCAACGCACAGGCAAGTCAAAATTTCTCTGAGGTTTTCTTCTGTGAGAATAGCTCTGAATCTCTTGAATTTTGTGTGTCTCTTTGCGCTTGCTCTGACAGCAAAGATAATTACAAGTATTTCTGAGTTGGGAGATAATGTAATTAGTTATTAGATTTAGTTAATAATTTATCATACTTTTATTACTAACCATCAGACTTCAAGATGAAATACCACTTAAATAAACGTGTCAGCTCTAAATCTGCCTCCTGACAAAGTTTAATTTTTTTTTATATATACATTGCATATGTTATTCCTGCTAACTATTTTGAAACGGTAACCCTCGAAAAAAATCAAGAGGTTTATAATTTGTATATACCAACTTGGGTCTTTACCTTTAGTTCTCCAGTTCTTTAATTCAACCAATGCACTTGTGTCAAAATCTTTTAAATTCTACTTAACAAATAAATTAAGTCCTAGAGGATGGAGATCATCTATTATTTTTCTCTCTTGTACTCCACTCTTTTTGTTGCTTTTAGCACCTTCTACACTACCTCTAGACTGAGGTTCATTTGAGTTTGCAGCCCATCAGTACCATTTTGTACTGAACATTTCCAGAATGAGATGAGAGTAATCACAAGATTACATTTATGTCTTGGCTAGAAAAGCTGAAGATTCCCTGGTGTGAGTGCCTCAGCAACCCAGCTATGCCTTAGCCATTGGTCTAACTACGTACTTTCATGTTAGTAATCACATCATATCAGATTTCTTCACAAAGACAGAGACAAAGTTTTAGGTAACAATATCTTTCTTCAAGAAAAGTGAATTTCACTATAGGGAATTTTAATCCTCAAGTGTGTATCACAAACAAAGTTTCCAGTCTTCAAACTTCAATGTACATAAACTGCAGAAGGTCAGCACTCCTTTGCTACCACTCAGAACATACACTCTTTAACAGACTTTAAACATATATACACATGCATATTATATATATATATAAAATTTTAAGAACATGAATGTACATGTAGAACAGAACTGAAATCAATACCAGAGAAGGGAGGCAGGTGCAGGTATGGAATTAATAAAGTCTTGAACACTTTTGCTACAGTGAAACATAAGAAAATTAGTATGTTCTGAGCTACCTTCCCAGCCTAGCCAAGGGTGACAAGTCAGCCATGCTCCACAAAATACGTTTATCACCAATATAAATGACCAAAGTGTTGACAATTAGTATGTATAAGCTCTTACAAATAACAAGCTACAAGAAAAATAGCCTTTGTTACATGAAAATTCCAGAGTAGCCAAAGAACTTAAGCCTCTTTTTTTAGATTATCTTCCAATCATCATCTAGGATTTCCTCAAGCAACTCAAAGTAAACTATGCTAGAAGTACTCTTGCCTGCATTTTAATTCTAACGTAACTTGATTTAGCTCCATACAGGAGACATTGGATTTCCTATGCCACGGATTTGTGTCAAGTCTATCTAGAGCTAATATTCATAAATATCTTGAGGTAAGGAAAGTCCTCCTCTATCACAACAGGCAATATCCACCATAGTTCTAATAATAGTAACAAAGCAGTGTTTCTAATCTCAGAATCTCCTCCAGGTCAGCCTGCTTACTGTTTTCCTGTCTCTACAGGAATCTGTTTAGCTGCAGTAAAGGCAAGGTTGATCCCATTGTGGATGGGTTATTTAATCACCTCCCACCCTAGCCATATCCTGCTGGAGGAACACAGACATATTTTTCTGCCAAATTATTCTTCCTGAATGCAGTATGTATTGGTCATTGTCTCCCCTTTCCTATTTGTTTTGGTAACTTCGGCTTTTAAATACAGCTCCAGAGCTCAACGTCAATACCAGCTCCTGTGTACTGTCAATTCAAGGTAATTTTCAAGTTATACACAGCAATGTACTCAGTTTAGCAAAGAGTAACACATATATATGTCTGCTCACATACTATATATGCTTACAGCACATATCTGTAGTATATTTTAAATATACTAGTGGAGGGTCTCCATTAACATCTGATGTAAGAAAAAAATTTAATGCTTATCATCTCAGTGTCTTGAAACGGTACCTACTTGACTTAACTGTAACTACTTAGTAACAAAATTCTTATAGGTGATTTCTGTCTGTTACGGTGATAAGTCTCATGGGAAAATCTGTACTTAAAATACAACCCTCACTTGAGAATAATGTGGTTATTGCATTCATAGCTAACTGAAAAGACAATCTGTCACTGAGATAAAAAATCAGCACTATCAAGTGTCTTCAATAGTGCTAGACCTGTCTGTCTTCCCAACAGTCAGCCTGAAACACAATTTTTGAATGCAACACAAAATACAGGTTATAAACAAACAAGAGCTAGGATGAGGACAGGATATTACTGCTGTGAAGGGAATTATGTTCTAATACTGACTAACAGAGAGGAACAAACCTGATCAAACTCGCAGATTCATTCCAATGTAAATATAAATGGAATTGTTGGGAGGTTATGGAACATTCGCTATTAGTTACATATAGCCACGTTATTAGTTTTCATTAAATAAGTAACAATACCTTTGTAACCCTTTATTTTATGATTTTTATAACAAGAACTCTTCTACTCTTCAGACAGCTGTTGTCTCTTTGATATGAAGTTCTAATCATACATGAAACATTAAATGATTGACAGAATACTAACTAATATTATCTTACTCATAAAAAACTACTTTCTGATTAATATCTACCACTTGAATCTACCCACAAGAATTTATGAAAACCATTGATTATTCAGGCTCTGGTCATAACAGACTGCTCTCCAGACAGACAGTAGCAGCAGATTATCCAAGCGTTAAAGCACACACACTTAGGAGAATAAAATTCAAAGTAACAAAAATGAGGATGAATCAGCTAACAGGCAAGCAAAATTGTGGCCTAAAATTTCAAAGTAAACAAAGCTATAAGAAGAGTCTGCAAGTACGCTTACTTTTTTATCTTGGTTCACATGGAAAATGAATTAGCATCCACTTACTGTTCTGTCCCTGCCCTTTATATTCAGCCAACCGCATAGCTGGGTACTTGGCGGGGGGCGGGAGGGGGGTGCATTTGTGGAGGTTTTCAAGCATTGTTGTAGGCACAGATAACTCCTCCCAAGTCACAAAATAATGTAAAATTAAATAAATACATAAACATTAAACTATAGACTGAAATCCTGGGTTCATTTTCTAAGCTCACACCTTGTTACTCAACTTACACTTTCTTTCCAAAATCCACCATCAGGTAAGAGGAAACACTGGGTTTTTTGGTATCTGTTCACTACTGACAGACATTTCTGAACCATTTATCAGTCTGAGATCAACAAACGTGTAAAATATCATTCATCTGTCAATTACTTTCATTATTAATGTTTTTAATATATATATAAAAAAGCTATATATACAGTTTCTGTTCTTCTAATACTGGAAACTGATGACCTAAGCCAGCACATTTCACTACAGCATGATGTAGGTTGGCCAGTAGCAGCGGGACACAATCAGAATGCAGTGACTGCAATGGCACAGAGCCTTTATCAGTACAGGGTGGTTTACATTGTAAGTGTATCATTCTGATCATTTAGAATCTTCTCTGCTAGAGGAAAAATCCTTACTCTTCTTCCCAGGAAAACACAAATACAATGACAATAGAAGGCAGACTTTCAATACCCAGCAAACAAGGTCTTTATTTCAGCCAAGTACAACCTTTGGTGTGTAACACATTAACAAGGGTCCTGCAAATTTGCTTTGAGATTCTTTGCTGCACTGTGTGGGTAGAGAAAATAACAAACCTGGTAGTGATTAGGAAGCCAGATACTCCACTGAGGTCTGACAGCAATTTAACAAGGAGTAGCATTCTTTACTTTTATCACCTTCATCATCCTAAAGCTTCTTACTGGTTTTCTATACCAGGTCTTGGCCACTTATCTTGCCCCTAAAGAGTCAGACACCCAAATATCTTAAAGTTATACTAATCTTTTATGTTTTAAAGTCTCTGTTTCCCTGATGTCAAACCGACCTCCTCTACCTGACTAGCAAAAGCATCCTAATAGCAGCAAACAAGCAGAAACCCTGCATGGAGCTCAGCCTCCTCCTCCCCACTGACAGTACAACAGCCTTCTACCCACTTAACTCTCTTTTCTTCAAGACAGACAAAAAGGGAGGAAACTTCATTGGGAGGTAGCAGTTTAGAAACCTGACATGTCACTGCTTGATGCTCACTTTCATCAGCAGTAAGCTCCTGACTTTAATGCTGAAAAATAATGAAGAACAGCAAAATCAAAACCGACACTGTGTGTCTGCTTAGACTCACGATATCTATACGCTACCAGAGACTGCAATAATATCATCCTTTTTTTGAAGTATTTTGCTACTGAATGAAAAGTACCTTTAGCTGTATCTACTCATTGCCTATAGCAGTCAAGACAGTCTCTAAAAAGGAAAATTCAGACATGTTTCAGATGCATTAATCCATATCTTCCTAAGTAATATGTTACATTAGCGTACCCTACATCAATAAATACACCAGAGGGGAAAATTCATATTGTGACACACGGCAACAAATCACGCCACCCAGCTATATTCACATGAAAGGAATCGCAGTGCTTTTTAGAAATATATTTTCTGTTTTATAACTTAAAGTGCACTAAGGCTACCAAATAAATTCTGTTTGAAGCTCTTCAAGGCTTATAGAAGATGAACTATTTCAGAGTTTAGCTTTGTGCTATTTTTATTGCTCCTTCTCCACTCTTCTTTTTTCATTTCATTCTCCAATAAAGAGCTAAAAGCTGTGTGAAAATGAAAGAAGATATTTTTCCACTTATGACAGGTGTTTGCACGTATTGCTACACTTACACACACTTAACTACAGATGTACAAATAAGCACGGTTTCCGTCCCACACCAGTTAGTGTTGTTTCCCTCTACTTTGTTCAATGCGTCAGGAAAAAACAGATTTTAGAAGAAAATGGAAACAAAGCAAAAGGGAGCAAAGCAACAACACTAGTCTAGAACAGCAAATGACTAAGGCATTTGTCTGGGAGTTGGGAAACCTGAGCCAGGTAGTTAGACACGGATAATTGGACTTGGGCCTCTGCCAATCTAGCTTCCTGCCAAGTCCACTCTATTTGCTTTTCTAAGAAAAGGGAAGTAGTCCATGTCTTTCATCTTAACAAGAAATTGCATCATAAAACTTTATCACTCAAAATTGATACATTGCCACAGAAAGCTTGTTTCAAAGAATATTCATCTCCAAAATGGAAACATTTAAATAAAAAAAATTGCTACCACTTCTGCTTATCTTTTTAAGAAGGTGGTAAAATGATTCCTTACAACACTATTACATAAAGACGTCAGAATACAGCATGCTTATGACATCATGGCTTGGCTTCGCGGACAAAGATTTGGGAAGGGCTTTACCCACGCTTAACTCCAAGTGCACTGATGGCTGAAAAGGCCAATGC
>NW_010390326.1:662-2007 GCF_000710305.1 Buceros rhinoceros silvestris | reverse complement strand
CAAGGGAAGGTTTGGCTAACCCAGGACAGTTGTCATTATGAAGACTGTACAAATTCTGTTTAGTAAGGTAACCTTCTGGTACCAGAAACTGAAGTTTATTCTAAAGATATATTTGGCTATGTTTTCCAATATGCAAGGAAAGGAAATGTGAATTTGAGTTAGACACTAATTTGCTGACACTGAGTTTTTTCCTCCTAACATATATCTAGATGTGATTGCTGACTTATCTATATGAGAGATGTGAAAGGTCAGCAGATTTATTGTAGATAAACAACTGCTTTAGCCCAGGTTAATACTTTAAATATTTAAAATGCAGGCAGTTCAGCAGAGGACATCGCAATCCAGCGCATTGATATCTACCATCAGTGAACCCTGAGATAAAGGGAAGGAATTACTTTGTAGAGGAGGTTCTGCATCTCTCCTTTAAAAACTTTCTAGATAAGTGCTTCAGACTAGGAAAAAAATTTTAAACAGCTTAGAGTGAATTGCCCAAATCACTGTGAATGTAACAATACTCTAGCAAAAGAGGAGAAAAGTTTAATACTGTTGCTTTGCATCTCTTCTTTGTGCTGTTTTTAGGACTTTTCCACTAATGATCTAGCACATGCTAAAAGCCTTTAGGATTTTCAGAGTGTCCCGGGTTCAACATGGAGGAACCGGATGCTCTCCTGTTGTCTGGCTTTCTTCTTCCCAGAGAGCTGTGGTTCTCCCAAGCTTCCGGGAAGGAGGACACGCCTCTACGGAATGAGCTCATAAAAGGGGGCGTGTTGGGAGATCCGATGCCATTTTGCCATCCTGCTTTCCCCCCTCTGCTCTATCTGCCCTCCTCTCTATCTTGTCCAGGCTGCGGCTCTCCCAGATATGCCACACAGGGCTCCTGAATTTCACGCCCCCGGACTGGAAACCTTCATCAAGGAGAGCAAGACACGTCCAGGACCTGCTACTTCACTGAAGCAGTAAAAGACTCCTTCTGCAAAACGGGTAGGACCTTCTCCGTTTTCTGCCGATTCCCGGCAGGGGTGGTCTAATGAAGTGTCTTGCCCTGATGGATGGCCCCAGTGGTACCCCTTATCCCTGCGGCGGGTGCAGCAGGCCCCTACGCGCAGCAGAATTTGAAGATATTCCCTTAAGACGCCACCTGGCCGGCCCGTGGCACAGATGTGTGTGTGGGGGGGAGTCTGGAAGAAGCATTCCTTGGCAAAGAAATGAAGTTCCCTACAGCCACCCCAGAGGAGAAAAGGACTATGTTTTAATTGCATGAAAGGTTTGCTTCAGGAGAACCCATTATCGAGGTTTTTGTCAGGTGGACAATTACAGGCTGAACTTTTCCTCCCCTCCCGCCCTG
>NW_010390326.1:0-216 GCF_000710305.1 Buceros rhinoceros silvestris | reverse complement strand
GGGAATGTAAACCCACCAAAACCTACACAAAGCAGTTCGTTACGGCTTGTCTTGGCTTTGTTTAGGCAAAGGAAAAAAAATTGATACACAGGTTTGAACTTAAAGGGGGTGTAAACAAAAGCATTTTAATAGTGAACAGAATTAAACCCATAAATTAATCATTTAAAATTTAACAGGACCAATCAGAAAGGAGAGATATTAAGAAATATGTAAATA
>NW_010390325.1:2829-19920 GCF_000710305.1 Buceros rhinoceros silvestris | reverse complement strand
AAGGAAGTTTCAGCTCAAACTGGGACAATGACATATAGATTCCGTGCAAAAGTTACTTTCTAACATTTGCATTTTCTAGAAACATTGTTTAGAATTGCATTACCCTGTCTGATGAGCACAGAAAACCTTCCAAAAATTACACTCATAAATACAAAGTAAGGTAATTTAGCTAGTACATCCCCTGCTGTTTACTGTACTTAAGATGTTAACTAAGATGCTAATTAAGATGTATTTAAGATGTTAATCTAGAGAAGGAACGGTTTAGTGTCCAAAAAGGTAATCTCAAATTTCTTAAAAAAAAAAACCTACACCCTTTACACAATACTATTATTGATTGCTGATAATAATTTTCATCCTAATATTAATACAAGTGGTAGGACTCATTATTCTGAAATCAGTGATAGTTGAACATTAGGTTGACTGATTTTCCAGTGGTAACAGCATCCTAGCAAGGCAAAAGGAGCCCCTTAGGAGGATTAAAACTGCACTCGTACTCATGTCAAAGACTTGCTAGAATAACGTAAACCAGACTATTGAAATCCAGACTATTACATTTTAAAACTGAGAACAGCTTCTGCCTACTGCCATCCAATGAAGAATGCAAATTAGAGTTGAAGTCAATTTGAGGATAAAATACTTTTCTTTAAAGTTTAAAGCCAAATATTTGTGTAGAACTAGCAGATTTGTGTCCAAATGAGCTTGTACATAAATTCTTTTATCCTGTGATAGATACACAAGATATTCTAGACTTCTGTCATACAGTCTTCAAAACTGGAAACTAAAACAGGGTAAGGAGGTACTGAAAGCTGCTCATGTACTTTATGAAAACAGATGTGCTAATGGTTTTGCAGTTTGCATACTCACTGTTAGTAGTTATGTAAATGTGGGTTTTGTTCACACTGTCTAGGGTTCAAAATATACCTATTACGTATTGTCAGCAGAATGGTAAAAAGCTAAGTAAAACTCACTTTGGGTACCTGCTAATAGATTTAATTGGGAGTGAGTAGGGCATGATGGAGTTGAAGCCTTGTTTGAAAAAAAACCCTCGCAGAAGACATGCTAGTTTCTTTTGGGGAAGATGTGATTCTTTCAGTCATAATGCCTTTCTTACGGTACTGGGAGGAACAAAGTGACTCAATTCCATTTCATTCTGATGACATTACTCTTCCGGTTAGAAGGTGTTAGGGCCAGAGATCTTGCTGGGATCTTGGTGCATATGCAGGTGTGAGGCAGGTTGGTTGCGACGAGGAGAGAAGCTGGAGTTGAGAAGGAGAAAGATGCTGTGGCTTGCAGACAAATGTATTGGTCTGGCTTGACTCCAGAAGGACAGGGTCTGACCCCATCCTCCATCCTGCTCTGGTGTTTCAAGTGCCACTTCGGGTGCTCCTGGGTGAAGGAGAGCATAAATGAAATCCCTGCCCCAGTAATTTCATCCAAGTGCTGTAGTGTTGTTGGCAGTGAAGTAGCTTGTGGGCTAACAGAGAAACCCCATGCATGTGGTGTGCGTGTAAATGCACCAAAACGAAGCATCAGGAAAAAGCTGTAGACAAAAAGACTGCTTTTAAATGTTTTCAGCTGAACTTTTTCACTAAGGTATTTAACTTGCCTACACTCTACATTTAAAATTGTACTGTAACATCTGCTAGCATATTTTAACATCTGTTTGCATGGAGAGTTGGACATGGAGTTTTAAAAAGAGCTGAATTAGTTTAAAAATATGACTGAGCTTTAACTTACTGTGAAATAACAATCTACCTAGCAAAGGTATTTTATTTCTTTGAAATCAGTTCATTTTATCTTGTAGTCCTCATGCAATAAATCAGATCTACACATGATTCAGATTTTAATGAAATTATAATCTAACATGGCTAGTTGGTTAGTGCTGACATTATTCAATGCTGTCAATATTCAGTGCTTTTGAGTGGCTTAAATTATTTACAGTGCTTATGGAGCTGTAAATAAATGCTTGTTAAATTAGAATTGCACAGTAAGAAATCTGTATATGGAATTACGTAAAATGCATACACGCATATGCAAATGAAATAAGCTGAGCATAAGTGGGAAAAAAAAGTTTTATTGTTGTAAAGAAATTCAGCACTTCACTGAGATATGTAACTGTATGAATGGGGAAGTCACAGAAGATATGTGGCTGAATTCTCCTTTAAAATCCTAATAAAGCCCTTTCTCTAGTTTACCTGAAGAAAGCTGTAAACATACTGGAGCTCAGTCACAGAAGAGTGGTGAACTCGACCAAGGTTTGTAGAATATGATATGTGAGGAAATGTGGGATGGATTAGAGTGGACTAGTGGAAGGAAAGAAAAAAAGAAAAAAAGTCAAGTCAAAAACAAACAAAAGAAGCAGGAGGGGTGAAGAGACTGAGTTCTTCTCTCTTCCTGTGGAGGGTTAAGTTACTGCTAGGGATGTTGAAGCTCGATGCCAAAAACCATGTCAATATGAGCAAAGTTAAAGGATAATTGTAATCATAATTTCTCACTTAGTTGAAGCAGAGGATTCCTGGATTCATGGAAATAAAAACCAAGTTCTTCATAGCTGTCACAGAAACTGCTCTGTGTTAGAGATGCTGCCGTTGTTTCTGTGCCAGGCTCTGGGTGAAACTGGGGAAGTCTGGGGCTAAATCCACAGCACTCCTGACTGTAGCTTACCCTTTTTTGTCACCCTTTAAGTAATGATATTTGATAGCCATTCCAGTACAAATTTATGTAATAGCAATCTGTTTTTTGAAAAGGAAAAAGTAATATACATTTTGACTTACCAAGAGAGATGGAAGGAAAGGATGTCACAAACTGGTAAACTGTAAGTTCTTTCTTAACATCTCTGGCAGTTGGCAAGGCATTATGTTCCATTACTACTAATGAGGTCTGTCTTCTGTGTTGCTTGATTTTTCACATGTCCATTATGTTATTAATTATTTATTTGTCACCTACCTTTCTCCTGCACACCTAATTCATAAAACGGCAACAAATTTGTCCAATAGTAATTTGTCCAGTAGTAAGATGAGTATAGTCATTACAAAAAGGGGGTATTAAATCATGGAGGAATTAGGTTCATATGTTCAAAAAGACTTAACACCTGACAAGCAGGATAACTTTAATTTCAGGAGCTGTGAGAGTGTTTGGTCCTGTAGAGAAGCGCAGGACTTCTCTAGGATTCTCATTGAAAGACGAGTTCTCAAAACCGTTCATCAGTCAGGTTTTTTTCACACAGAAACCATTGGAGGTAGCATGTGCAAGAAGAGAGTGGTGGGCACTGCGGGTCATGGAGCACTTTTTAAGGGTCTAAGAGGGAGCTGAAATCTCTTGAAAAACAAACTTGCCCTTATTTTAGCTGCTGAGCTCTTTTCAAAATGAGGCTATGCAGTAAACTGGAGTTGGCCTGGAACATGGCCTGGTGTTACAGCCAGAGGATGATCCTTTCCCTCACTCTGCCTTACTAATGGAGTATTTTGTACATACAGGTATTTTTTGTATACCCTGAAAGTTACGTCAACTGCTACACAGGATTTATTGTTCCTCTTTTGATTTGAGAGCTTAGGGGAAAAAGTGTACTGTGCAAAATCAACCAAACTGTGTTTGGTAAAGCTGCATAACTGTGGATGTTCTGTGCAGCATATGGAAGGATGAGTTCAGGTCTCGGGACTGAAACCCAAACTTTATGTTTTTCCCTGTATGGGGGAGCTGCCCCCACTTTGGGTGAAAAATGACAGCCTATGAAAGGAAAAGGTAAATTAATTATTGGCTTATTATATACACCTTTACTAATTTTGGAGTTAATTTTAGTTAATTATAGAGTTAAATAGGAACAAACAAGCATCTGATTCTGTTATTTTCTGAATCACTTTCACTTCACTGAGATACGTAACCATATAAATAGGGGAGTCATGGAAGATGCAGGGCTGAATTCTCCTTTAAAATCCTAATTTTAAGTAAAGGATTTTCTGAAAAAGCCCGTTCTGTTTCCATTTCTTAGTTACAGGGATTCAGTGTATTTCTTCTGATCATCCTGTTGAGTCCAAATATAGGGGTTTTACTGTGTGGTACTGAGTATTACTGGTTAGTATTTTGTGTTAATATTTCTCTGATACCTTTGATTTTTTTTTTCTTGTACTAATACACTTTATTAGCGTAATACACAGGAAACATTCCAGTTTCTTTCTTTCAGCGCAACTGTGAGTAGATAGACTAGACTTCTTGAGCTTGCTAAAGTCAGTGTGCTGTGAGCTGATAAATGGCCTCTAGGAAAAACTTGATTGTGTCAGAAAGAAAAGCAGTAATTATGAAATGTCTTTGTTTCCTTTGACTAAACATGCATGGTTTCATCCTGTTCCTGTTCCTTCTGAATGTCCCTCTGAAAACTGTTTTGCCATCTTTGTTCATGTGTTTTTGCATCGTTCTAATGCTTTCTTCCTTCCTTCTTTCTCCTTCTGTACAACATGTGAGCTTCAAAATCAGGGACTCCCCACCTACATTTGGATGCACTGAAGTTGATTCTTGTGGCCATTTCACCTGTGATAGAATTATGTTTTTGAATGTGCACATCTCGTATAGTCTCATTGGCTATATTTACTGTACTTAGTAAATTAAAGAGCCATCCTTTGATGTCTTTGGCCAAGTAACAAAACACGGCTCATTTCCGCATGATGAAGGTCTTGCATTCCTTAAGAGAAAGGCTGTATGGAAGCTGCCTGTTAGGATTTATTTGTGGTCTCTCTCCTCACTAGAAATAAACAGGAGAGTGCTAACTGACCCAGGGCACAACTGTTCTTGGAGTTGCTCTAAGGGCAGAACAAGACAGGCAATCGGCTTGGCACTGTCTATTAAACTGGTATAAATGTAGCCACTGTTTCTTATTTGTTTTGCCTTCCTTTTGTCTTGCCTTCTCTTGCCTTGCATTTAACTTGCAAGCTCATTGGAGTCTGGGGGTTCTTTTTTGCATTCGCACAGTGCCTAACTTGGTGTGATTTCAGTCCATGACTGAGACTTCAACTTGCCTTGATGATAATAAAATAGTATGGTTAATTAATGTAAGATATTTGTTCACTGGAAATGTAAAACCAAGTATGAGTGTAACTTCAACTGTAAATTCAAATGAACAATTTCTAAAAATTTGCTATACTTATTAAAGTTTATTAACTAAATGCATAAATAAGCTAATAATGAAAAAAGTAAAAATATTTACCTGCTTTTATGAACCTAATGATATTAAACTTTCACAAAGTTTTATTTGTTTTTGGAGATTGTTTTGTTTTACACAGTTAAAAGAGCTAGGTGCTAAGAATTCAGAATAAGCAAGCACCACCTATGGCTTTTTTTAACCCATTAGGCTGCATGTTCTTAACCATTAAAATTGTGCTTCATGAGCTGCTAGATGAAGCAGTGAAGTCTAGCTTTTATCTATCACACTCCATTTATGCAAGACACTTTCTCTCTTAGCAAACAGTGTCTGGAAATGAAGGCACACCCTCCTACTTGAACTGGTAATTTAAAAACCTTTTTCAGATCTTGTCTCCATGTGCATTTTCTTGTAGGCAGCTTTACATTGTCCTGTAGATTCAGTGCTGAAAACGGTGTACGGAATGTATTCTGGATATGGAAATTACACCGACAAATATAGCACTACAGAAGCAGTTATTCTTTACATTAGTTGAGTCCTATCCTCAGAAAAAAATAAATAGGAAGAAAAAAGTACTAGTTTTTGAGAATCATGAGCCAGATTTTCAAAAATGTAGGGAAGCTTAGAGATACACATTTACAGATGACTCTGTGTTTGTGCTTAAGAAATCTTGCTGATCCTTCTAGTGAAGATGCATATCTTCTTCCTACTTACTCAAAGCACATTTCCTTCCAACTTAATTTTTTTCTGTGACCTAACACGTAAGAAACACCTGTTTATTGAGAGCACACTGTGTTACCTCCTTCAGGAATGCTGCCATAAAGTAAGTTCAGGAGTGGAAAAAAAAGATACAAAAGTATATGTGAGTGCTTTCATAGACTCTGTTTTGTTGTAGTTTCATAACATTAGTAAGGTGAGATTTTGGGGAGGGTGTGTACATGCTTGTGAACTCATACATAGATATTTATATGAATTAGAATGTGTGTGCACTGTTTAGAAGACATGTGCACGTTCCAATACATCTGTTCCACTTAAATACTTCAGGTGTCATGATGTGTACTTGTAGGGCACCACCCTAGAGCAGTGTTAGAGTGAATAGACCTATGTGTGAATATAAAATACTGCAGATTTTTTTTATTCTTTGCCTTTTTAAAGTATTTGAAAGTCAGACTCTTCTGCATTAGAGATGATCAGCAGGCATTACAAGAGAAGTGTGGTTCTGAAGCAGCTGAATGCAGTCCTTGGAGTGCCTCAGCCCTGCTCCCACATCTTGGGTGGGAAATGCAAATCCTGGCACCTGGCTCCTGTGAGTTTTGGATAGGAGTGACAGGAAGCTTTGCAGAGCAGGGAGCTCATGCTATGCAAAGCAGAGGTCTCCAGGTGACTCACTTTAACTCATGTGCAGGTTTTTCATACAGTTCTTACCTGAATTGTGAGATGAGCAAAAACCTCAGTGAACGTTAATCAGTTCCATGAGCCGGCAAGCAGCCAGTTTTTTCCAACTCCCCAAAGCGCTGGGTCTCTCGGAGGTATAATGCTGGTTTTTGCTGTCATGCTCTCAAGCTCTACCACAGCAAGTTGGTGCATATTTACATCAAAACACATGAGGTGCCAGGTAATTTGCTATTTGTTACAGGCTAGATTTGACTTTAAAATATAGTATAAAAGTGGCTTGTAGCTACAGATGAAACTGAACGTCACAAAAGCAGCTCACAAATACAAATTTAAATAGATGTAGATTCACAAAACTTACTGATGTTTGCTGTTTCTGACGGTTTTTATGTAACGCTCTGAATCTTGTCAGTGTACCCAGGTAGGTTCAGTTAGCTCCCATGAGGCAGGTGTTATTGGTTTGCAGTAGCGGAATCATCATGGTGTTTAAGCAGAGACTGTCTGTGGGAGGGCAAAACAGCCCCCTGGGGATGGGAATTGAAATAAAGGCTTAGCAATAAATCCAGTTGTGCTGCTGCAGGCTCTTTTCCACAGAAAACTTTGAAATCAGTCATATAAAAAGTTGATTAATCTGTTCCTGTTACTCAGTTTTAAATCTTACTGCCAAGGAAGTCTTAGGGAGTGGCTGTTTCTACAGGCCACTGAAAGGAACACATAAATTTTTGCCAGTGAGCAGATTTCTTTTTAAAACAAACAAACAAATGTACCATTAACATTTTGACTTCTCTTCAAATGTTTCCTTTAAAATTTTAACCTATCAGCATCCTTTTCCTTTAATAAACAACAAAAAAAGGAACTGTGGCAACAAATAATGGTATTAAGGCGTGTTGTCAGATATCAGTTATCTGTGCTGTTGTGGACCTAATCTTACTTTGACCTAGAAAATTATTATCAGGATTAGGAACGAATTTTCTGGCAATGCTTAAACAAATAACATGGTCACTGCTAAACCCTGCTTTTAGATGTGTGGGTTGTTTTGTTTGTTTGTTTGTTTGGATGGTATATAACATTTTTAAAGTATTAGAAAATGCTATTTAATAGAGTTTGACCATTTGAAATGGTCAGTGCGTATGGTACTGCTGCTCTTATTTCTAAGTTTAAATCAGAATTAAAGGATCTGGGAAGAATCTGACTTGTAGGAAGGACTGGAAATTAAACCGTGTCTACACAGACTTAGGCATTAAGGAAAAAAAATAGAAGGAATGTGTATTAACTTGTCAAAGGTCTCCTGAAATAGAGAAATAGAATGAACTAGTGACACATAGAGAGGTCTATCACCCTTGGCTCTATAACCTTTCAATCCCAGCCTGTAGATGAGTCAGTTTGGGATATGCATTGTCTTTTGTTTTGTTATGTTTTGTAATGGGATGTGGGGTGCAGCCCATGGCAAGGAAAAAAAAAAGATATTTTAAGGAATTTTGATAAGATGAAGTGGCCTACAAAAGGCTCTACAGAAGGCTATCCAGCAGATCTTTTATAGATACTGTATGTTAATTTTTTAAGTGCTAACCTTGTCAGAAAGAAAAATACACCACAAAATCTCTTTTCATGCAGAGGTCAATTCATCATCCTGTGATGTCAGAGGAAGTCCAGAAGTCATCTGTAAATCTGACAGTGCAGTACTATTGTTGTCTGTCTTGATGCCAGCAGATCCTCCTCAGTCAAGGCCAGTTATCAAAATGATCAACTGTAGAGATGCTGGCTTTTTAACTGATGAAGTAACTAAGTTAAAGACAGTGCAAAATTACTGGATCATGAAGGTTAGATAGCAGAGAGCTCAGCCACTACATCTATAGGACTGAAGGCCCAATGTAGGTTTTCTAGTGTGAATGTTCTTCTTGTCTCTTTCCAATTTCACTGTCATTATCATCTTCCTTAGATGGGGCAAGAACAATCAAGTCGATCAGGGATGGAGTATGGGAAAATGGAAGTTTGGTGGCAGGACAATTGTCAATGGATCTTGGAAATTACGGATTCAGGATCAATAGATAGCAAGGTGTTTCTTTACTGGCTCTTGCATACCTGTGTGCTTGACGGAGTTCCCATCATTTGATCACACAGCAATGCTCTCTCTTCTGTCATCTGGCAGTCTTCCAGTCTGCTGCAAAATGGTGGGCAATGTTCTTGAAACTGCCCTAAAGAACCTTTAGGACAGTGTTTTAAAGCCACTTGTCTGGCATGCCAGTGGGAGGCACACCATATTCTACTCCCAGTGTGGGAATTTACATGTGTTTTTCAGACAGATACCAAGTTATTTCACTTCCACACTGAACTGTGTGGCGAGAATGCACTTAAGACAGAAAGCAGCTGTAATCCAGAACGTAAATTTATTACAAATCAATCTATCTGCTTAGCGCTCCCTCCACGCAAATTGGGAATGTCAGTGGAAGAAATTTTTACTACACAGCCAATTACATAAACCACGAAATCCACCCCAAGGGAATACTTACCCAAAACGGCACACCAGCCATGTGAAAATTGAGAAATCTCTCAATTTAATAATATCAGCGAAAAACCGCTTACCGGCTCCAGGGTAAAGCATCGCTCAATTCCAAGGAATACTATGTCCAGAGGCATCCCAAAACTGCAGAAAAATCCTTGGAAAGCAGCATCCTGCTTCCCGGGGAGAGATTTCTCTAACCACGCTCTCTGGCTATCAGAGAAAAAAACAACTCAAACTGGCTTTGAGCGCCGCTCCATTTTATACCTTTTACACCTGGAATGAGACACGTGGGCAATGCCTTTGAACAAACCTGGGCTTTTCTTAAGCTTCTTTTCTCTTGCCTCGCCTCACTGGTGCCAGTTGCCCCTCTCTGGAAACGGGGAGGGGGTGGGGAAGAAATGACCATCTTTTGTTTAAAGCGGCCAGAGAGAGAAAAGAAGTGTGTGGGGGGTCTTGTTCTGCCACAAACTGATAGGCTTGGACCAAGGTTTGAACTAAAAGCTGTGGAGTAACAACGCCATGACATTGATTTAACCCAAGGTAAATAAAAGGCCAAGTTTATTAGCTCCAGCATGTCTCTCTTTTGAAGTGACTACATCATTTCTGCTTTGGTGCCTTTTTTTGTTTTTTCAGGGGTTTTTTGCCAGCTGGCCAAGAACATGAATAGAATATGCTCATGCCTGAATGGAAAGGAGCACTGATGAGCTCTAACAAGTTTGATGGGTGTTTAAGAGCAGATATTCCTTTGAGGAGTTATGTGTCTTTTTCACCACAGTCATCTCACTTCTTAACCTCTGGTTTTTCTCAGGACTTATTAGGAATGTCAGGCTGAGCTCTGTCAATCTTCTGAAAAGAAAACTACTTTTCTATGTGTGGGTATATGTATTTGCATATTTATGTATGCAAGTCTTTCTCTGGTAAATGGTCAACAATTGTCTTTGTAAAGTTGTAACTATTTTGCAAAAGAATCTGAAAAATACCCCATCCTCTTCAAGGGGCAATACTTTATTCAAGAGAACATGCACTTACTTTGCATGAGTGCACTGAGAACAGAATTGTTTTAATTAGCCCAGTGACAGCCAAACTGCACTTAGGCCTATCAGAAGCAAGTATGTTTTCTCTGCTGAGTTTAGTTCTGGTGTGTGGCCAAAGACTACATTCAAGCTTTCTTTGATCCCAGGAGAGCATTTTGTGGTCTGGAGTGCTGCTAACTGAGCAAACCAAAACCTTGATTCCACCCCCCTCCCCTTGTTCTGATACTTTTTTACATACCTAATGTTTCACCACCAGTTCAACTCCAGTCCTTTAACCATCACTTGAGTGAAGGGATTATATTAGTTTTCTACTCACCTCATAATTCACCAGTCAATCCATATCTCTCCAATTTAGCTACAAGGACATGGTGAGAGAGTTGGTTGAAAGCTTTGCTACAGTTACATTGAACAACATCTGCTGCTGTCCTCTTGTCTGCAGGTACAGAAGTCATATTGGTAAGGCATGATTTGCCTTCAGTAAAGCTATGCTGATGGGTCCCAGTCACTGTGTTGGCCTTCATGTGCTTAGGACTGCCAGAAGGATTTGTTCCATAACCTTCCCAGAGACTCACTCAGCTTAGCCTTCCCAGTCTGTAGTTTCCTAGGTCTTTTTTCTTGTCCTCCTTGGAGAAGTGTGAATTTTGCCCTATTCAGTTGCCGTGAGTCTCCTGCAGTAGCCAGGACTTTTCCAAGTGGATCTATGTGAGATTGTTCAATCTCGTCCTTTTCTAATGATCTTAAAAAGTATTATAAATGCAGGAGTACCATACACGGATTAATATTTAGAACAATTATTAGCAGGAAGATTATGAAGGAGCTAAAATATGACGGTCAAAATCTAAGTATCAGATGCACAGTGTAGTGTGCCTCAGAACAGTGACAGCAAAATAATTTGCAAGGGTAGAAACCTTCTGAGATTACATAGGCAATGTTATCCAAATCAAAGGTTGAAAGTGTGCTACCACTTAATTATGTACTTTTATTAGAACAATGGAATGGTAACCAGATTTCCAGTTTTCTACTGCCTTGTTACTATTAATGGATGTAAAAGTAAATAAACCAATTACCAGTGTTTGATTCTCAAACTGTTAGATGGGCCTTTGGGGCAGCCAGAAGGGCTCTATTTGAGTGGCTCTGGGAGGAATAAAAACCACCCTTAGGGATTTGCAGTGCACACTGAGGTTGGTGGCACTGTCCTTTTCTGCAAAATGGCCTTTCTGACCTTAGAACACTCTTCCGTTGCTCCTCTCCTCCTTTACTTTTCAGCAAATACTTGCAAGAAACTTTTATCAACTGAACCTGTTAGACAGGGCTTCTTATCCAGGGGTTGGGTAGATCTCATGACTAGGGAGAGTGTAGGTAAAATTGGTGTTGAGGACTGTCTGATGTGGGGGTGGAGGAGCAGAAAGAGGTTGCGTGTATCTGCCACAGCAGAATGGGAGACTATGGGAACTTCAACACTGTGGAGTACAGACAACCTTTCTAAATACATTTGGCAAAACAGTTAATGAGTTTTTTCACAAACACGTTCATGTCATGGGAATAACGGGAACATTAAAAAGAAGTCAGAAAAGAAGCCCCATGTAGTGCAGTCTCACTTAAAATTTCTGAGTTTGTAGCTAGTAAGTGTTTTTCATCTGTTGAGTTGGGTTGTGGCAAAATCCCTCACCTTGTTTAGTAGTTTAATATGTGTTGCAAGGCAAGGTGAGCATTCAAGATCAAGGTGAGGCATGTTCTGAAAGTGAAGCAAAGCACTCAACAGAGGACAGAACAGGGGAAGTCCTTCAAGGAGTAGTGCAGAAGGGTCAGTGGGAGAGTAGATGCGCTGTAGAAACACCAGACACTTCGCATAGTCTGTCTTTTGTCCCTTTTGCAAGAAATGTTCTCCAGCATTAGGAGAAAGCTTGGTGTATATTCCCTGGTGTCTCTGTTTAGTCAGTTCTGTCACTCAATGACGCCCCACCTACCTGAGAAGGGGAATTGGGAAAAGGAAAGGAAAGGAGACCCGTGGGTTGAAATGGAAATAAATTCAATAAAATAATAATAATAAAACTAATAGTAATGCTAACATAGATTACACAATATATGCTCAACCCATGTCTCGGTCACAAGCTGTGTGTTCACAGCAGCAAATATGTGTCAAGAAGCACTGTGAGCTCCCATTGAAAGCATGACGGTCACAACAAACTGGAGAGTGGGCCTTGTGAACACAGTGAGGGATGAGAGCCTCCAGGGATGGTGACCACTGAGGAGAAGAGACAGTCCCCAGTAAACTTTACATTCTGATGATGTTCATGGTATGGAATACTTCTATTAGCCAGCTTGGGTCATCTGCCCAGGCTTTCGCTCCTCCAAGCTTTGGCACCTGGCTAACTCAAAACTACTAAAGACCTTGGTCCTGATGGAGACT
This sequence comes from Buceros rhinoceros silvestris, assembly GCF_000710305.1. Taxonomy (NCBI): domain Eukaryota; kingdom Metazoa; phylum Chordata; class Aves; order Bucerotiformes; family Bucerotidae; genus Buceros; species Buceros rhinoceros. Next base: position 7,450 of record NW_010390325.1, on the reverse strand, counting down.
TGTTTATCATAGCTGGCCCCAAATGAAAATATAGTCTATTATTAACTTCGCTCTCACTGCATCGGGTGCTACAGTCTTCTCAAAAATGCAGCTTTCCTGAATAGAAAATTGATTCTATGGTTCTATCCCAGTGAAACTAGGTCATCTGATCAGTAGATGTCCAGGTGATCACTGGTTTTTTTGGAGTATACGAAGCCTGGACATTGTCCTCCTCCAACGAATCATCTCCTAATGTTGAAAAAAGCAAGTGTAGACAGTTGTGTTATCTGTCTTCTAATGCTGTGCTACTGGGGACACTGAAAGTCAGCAGTGGCCAGGGATGTCAGCTGGGGCTTTTGCTGTTGACTGACAGGTAAGGTGGCGTGTGAAAGGCAGCGTTCACTGCCTTGGTTTTGATCATGTGATCCAGAATTACAGGGAAACAACTTGATTAAAAGTGTGTTTTCATTATTTCTAATGTGTCTATATGTTATTAAAATGAAAGAACAGTAAGCTCTCATTACCTTAATAATTTATATTTTGTCCCTTATAAGCTTCTCTTTGCTTTGTTTTCACACGTTTTAGTTTCTACACAGGCAGTTATTTTGTATTTCTGGTCCTGCAGTATCTAGATATGCTGCAGAGAAACATATTTTTACAGAAGACTGTCTTTGCCAAGAAGTAGTTATATATTTGTATGGTTTAGGTATGATTAAATTAGATTAAATTCTTTAGCAGATTCTGTTAGCTGTAATTCTGTAATCATCTGGCTTTCCCAAATATGCTGGCATACAGGTTCTGTTTTTCGGTTTTATCTTGAAGATGTAATTTAGAATACAAAATGTCAGTTGAAGTTTTTTATTTAGAATATATTTTTCTTGTCTAAAATTGCATTTTCATACATTTTTATTTAAGAAAAGTATTAAATCATCCCATTTATTTGTAATAAAATTATACATTTTTTCAAGAGCAATCGTGTTCTCTGTGTGTTAGATCTACAGCTTGGGAAGTTTTACGTAACTTAAACCAGCTACATTTGCTTTATATGATTATTTATGCAGTTCATTAAAACTTGTTCAGTGCACCACTGCTAAATATAAATAATAACTGCAGCAGTAGTATTGATTACTTGGGTACCTCAGTGTGTATCTACTGTTGGCTTTAAAGTACTAAGAAAGTTCTTTCCTGTTCTATCTGGAGCGGAAGGAGCTTTTTTTTTCGCATCTTGTTTCCTGAGGATTGTTAATTTTGGATTCCTAAAATCATTAACTCTTCCAGATACTGAAACTCCTTCTCATTGCAGTGAACTAATGCAGTAATCGATGCTTGCACTACACTGCAGAGATTTGTTTTGATGACAAGAGCTCTTGTAGCCCTGTTCAGTGTCACTGGTGTTGAATGTTTGATGCTGCAGAATAATTTGGCTTAGAATCAGGACGCAAGGACCTTGGGGACTTTTTTTACATCATCTCCTTCACAGTGAAGTGGATTTTTGTTCGCATTACAGTTTTGCTACAGTTTCAGGCTGGAATTCAGCAACCTACTAGATGCCAGTTGTGCTTTTTTAACCATTCTTTTGCTGATGCTGCTATGTTTGCTGGGTTTCTTCAGTTTCTGCTCCGTACATTGCATTCAGGGACAGGTAAACAAGTGGTTATACAGTGCTGAGGGTTTAGATATATTTTTATATTTTATGTGGTTTTAAGATATATCTTTTTAAAAATAGATTTCTTTAACTGTACAATTTTAGGGGAGTCGTTGTGTCTCTGAATGTGAAGTATAAATTGTAGCAAATATTCAGCTTAAGCAGAGAATAAGGAACCATTTTGCTTGTAAGTCTGTGTTTCAGTTATGTTTATACTTTGAAAGCTTATGTGTCAAATGTAATTTGACATTAGTGATGCTATGTGGCATGAGTTTTTTAAACAAAAATCTGTATTTCGAAAGCACACATCAAAGGTGTAAATGTGTTTTTGAAAAGTAATAATTATAATGTGATTGAATTATGACTGTTTTGCATTTTGGAGAAATAATGGATAAAGAATTTAGAGATTACTTAAGGAAACAAATAATCATTCCTGTGTATTATTTCTCTTTGACAGAAGACAAATAAAATCCCCTGAATTATGCTATTTTTAGTAACTTTAACAGGTTCAGAATGGAATGTTAGTTATTCTGTTACTTTTGGTTTTGCATATTATTTTGGGAAAAAAATCATCTAATCCACGTACATAGAACAAGAATGTGTTTGTTTAGCATAAAATACTGCTATGGTTATAACAATAATATATGGGTTATAGTAATTGTTGTGGGTTTGTATATTATCTCTGCATCATCATACTGATGCATTGCACTTTCTGAGTCAGGGCGGACATCAGCCCTCTCCTTAGCAGCGGGGGACAGGCAGGTGTGTGTGTGTGTGTGTGGAATCTGTATATGTAATAAGGTTCTTAGGTAAACCACTACAGGATGATAGGGGAAAGCGAGAGGAAGGATTGACAATTACAAGTTCCTTCAGGATTGTGCAGTGTGTTGAGAATAACAAAGACCTTTTAGAACTTGGATATAAGTAATTGATAAAATTGTAAAAATAATTTTTGAAAAGTAGTATTTTTACTAGAAGAATTAATTATAAAGATTGAGAGAATAAGACATGAAAGAGGTTTTAAATCTTACAGTTTCAAATATTACAGCTGTGTTAATTAACATATTTTAAGAAATCCACATGTGAAATTCATTTAGCAGAGATTAGAGAAGAGTAGGAGTATACTGAGGGCAGAATCTGGAGAGATACATTGGAGAAAATTGAAGTGATTGAGCAGCAGTGAGAACAGAGATGAAACTGAAACAGCAGCACATATGTCAGGAAAACAAAATGCTGCTAAGGTTGGGAAGAGACAATGGTCAGCCTCAGCATGGAGTTTAAAGGATAAGACTGGAAAAAACCTTTGGTTAAGATCAAAGACTTGCACTTTGTCTCACACTTAATAAGTTGTTTATAGCAACATAAAGAAGATAAACCCCAGTTTCTTCTTCAGGCTGCTCACTGTGGTAGACAGCCATAAACTCCCTTTCAGAGACCTCTTGCACATCTTGGCATAAGTACATGAAGAAGGTGAAGTAGGGTTGGGACTGAGAAGTAGAGAGATATAATACCCTATGTTACGGAGTTTCAAGGCTGTGTTGTCGGCAGTGGTGTGCAGCAGCATGTCTCCAGCCTTTGGAATAGCATGAATTTGGGAGAAATAAAAGGTATTTTAAAATCACACTAGCCCCACATTCCCTGGTCCAGTTGTTGTCTTTCTTGACAGCATTTCACTTTTTTGTGTAATAGACTATAGGGTCAGCAAGGACTATTAAACCAGACTATCTGTATCTCTCTGGCCATTAAATTTAACTAATTTCTTCTCCATAACTACACTTAAGTTAAGCTAAATATTCTGCTCGGAAAAGTAAACTGTGTGCTGCAAGGAGAGAAGCTGAGAGACTGAGCTGTCATCAAGATCAGTGCATTGGTTAGGTGCAAAGGTGCCCAGAAGACAAGCCATGATGCAGACTAAAGCAAAACCAAAAAAACCCAACAACAAAACCTTAAGTTCTCCATGAGTATTTGGTGGTAAGTCCAAGGGTATTGGTTTTCAGACAGCAGCCAGGCTTGTATGCTCTCCTCTCCTATTACCACTGTGATAGATTATAGCCACCTCATCATCATCTGCACAGCTAGTCCTTCACTGGTTGACTTCCTTTCCCTGTTTCTACACTTACTTATCCTCCTTACTGTGTGGATCCATTTCCTTGTCACTCTGAACTGGGTCCTCTTTTCTCCAGTTCTTTTTCCCAGTTTGTCAGGATACCTTTGCGATCCAGTCCTGGTCTCCTTTCTCCTTGGTGTCAAGTGATCTACAAATCCAATACATTTCTGTTTTATTATCTAGAATGCTAATGTGAGTGTTGACTATTGCTGTATCCCAGTCAACCATGACAAACCCTGCTTAATTAATACTTTGGGATTTTTTGTTACCAATTTTAGCTGTTTAAAATAAGCTTTTCTAAATAGCTTGTCACTTCATGCTAGTTTTATTTAGACACTTACTCTGGTGAGACTCTAACATGACATGATCATAAACAAAACTGCTCAGCTGAAGATATTTGACATCTGCTGTTTGCAACCTATCTTGCTGCAGTGGTGGGAGATGTAATTGGCTTAATTTACTAACACTTTGGGGGTTTTTTTCCTCCTCTTACCGTCTCAAAGGTGATTTGTTCTGTTTTAGCATTTTTTCGGGAGCTGATACTAAACTGACTGGTCTATAATTTTTAGCCGCTTTTCCCCTCTCCTTTAAAAATATGTGCTGTGTTTGCCCTTTCCCAGTTTTGTGGAGCTTTATCCATGCTCCATTATTTCTCAAGATAGTTGTTTCTGGCGATGAGACAGCTTCACACAGGTCTGAAAGTACTGCTGGATTAAGTGAATTAGCCTAGTACATACTATGACATTGTTATCTTGTGGCTATGACTTCTATTTCGGTTTATTTTTAAGAGAATTTGTTTTAAAATGAAACAATTTAGCCACCTTGGTGTCACGGGTTAGAGCTGGGCCGGCTCTAGACAAATGGCAGGTGCTCTCTGTTACCCCTTCTGC
>NW_010390325.1:0-2770 GCF_000710305.1 Buceros rhinoceros silvestris | reverse complement strand
CCCCGCCCCGCCCCTGGCCTTTCCTAAAGAGGGGAAAGAAAAGAAGCAAAGGAGAGAGGCTTACGGATTGGAAAAGTAAAATTGCTTTAATGAGAGTAATAATAACAAAATGAACTATATACGAATCTGTACAATACCAATTCCAAACCCAAGCTCCCTGATGGCAACCATGTCACCATCATCACTGATGCTGCGGGCGGGTACTGGGGAAGTCCCAGGCTGGGCTCAGCAGCAGATGGGAACTGGATGCAGGAGCTGCGTTCTGGAACTGGATTCAGGGATACACAGATTGGGATTGAAGGCAGAATGGACAGAGTACTCCTCAGATTTTGGCCATTGAAGAAGAGAGCGAGAGGGGGCAAGACCCTCAGCTTTATACCAAATATGACATCTATGGGGTGGAACACCTTGTTGGTCAGTTTAGGGTCACCCGTCCTGTCCGCTCCTCCCCACAGGTCTGGCCTCTAACTTACTGCACCACCAATGTAGGACATAGGATTGAGCAGTGACCTTGGTCTGCACAGGAGCAAGGATAAGCAAGAGCCTTTCTGCACACCGGTCCCTGGTAGTAACTGCAAACATCAAGCGTTATCACCTCTAGGAGCAGACACTGTCTGCAAAACTGTGCCGTTAACTTCAGACAGTGCAGTCACTGAGCAGAGACTGAGCTGGAAAGTAAAATCACTGAACAGAACTAGTTCTGTTCTGACTCAAACCAGAACACTTGGTATCATTTGCTAATAGAGCCAAATGGTAGCAGACTCTTTCCATCATATTCTAGAAATGCAAGTACTTGGTGCTAGATAATAAGTACTAAGGAGTAAATATTTGCAGAGTGATCTCAAATGTTTTGGCATACTTTGCTGTTTGCATCAAATTTTGTATTTCTAATTTTGTCTTCTATCCTTGCTGGTACTCTTATCACTCCAAGTTGCTTGCTCATAGGTGTCTTTCCATATTGTTTGTTCATTCACCTCCTTCTAGGTATTTTTGACTTAGTTGTTTAGTCTTTGGATTTCTCCCTCCACTGTACTGGGCTGGTTCTGCTTCTGATGTTAATATTATTTCTTCAAATGCTTCCATGATTGTTGGACTTCTTTTATTGTCATGGCTGCTTCCTTATTTTCTCTAGGGTAGAAGGGTTTGGGTTTGGATTTGGTTTTTGATGGTTGGGTAATTTTCTAGTTTTAGGTTTGGTTTGTTGTTAGGTATTTTGGTGGAAAGGTTTTAGGTTTTTCTTCTGCTCCTGTTCCTTCCCTTTTTAAAGACCGCAAAGTTTATTCCCTTTCTCAACCTTAACTATTTCCTCTCTATGGTGAGAAGCAAAGTTCCAAAGGTCCGTTGCTGGTTGCTTTCCTAGTGTCAGTGATCTCTTGCTGCGTGCTCAAAGGATTCTTCCTGCAGTATTCCCCTCTGAACTGGGGAAATGAAAGCTTTTAAAATCCCTTATTATCTTCAAATCCAGCGTAATGGAGGATTCTGATGAATGCATATAAGAAAACCGAAACAACCCTCACCAGGCTCATCTTCCTAATTTGATACTTTGGAATAGGTCCCTGTCATAGTACTGCTGAAGTGGTTTTCCCTTTCATCATGAATTTCATCTGCTATATTTCCTTCTACAGTCTTGAAGCTCAGGATGGCCAAGACTTGGGGTTTTTTACCTCCTCAGACTTCTGTTTTCATTGTAATATTTGAGATTAAAATTGATCTCCAGATTTTCACGAAAATGAAATCATAGCTTTGATTACAAATATGATCGTCTTGTTATTTCTTAAGTGACTCGTGCGGGTCTGCATGATTGATTGTCTATGTATGTTGGACAATCACCAGAAAGGCTCACTGTCTATTCCCCTCTCCATTCCAGTTGATAACAAGAAGCCTCACTTCCAATTGCTACCAGCATGTTTATAAATACTGTGTGTTACCTTCTATATCTGAGCAGAAATGTTTTTCTTATTTCCCCACAGTAGAAAAAAACGTATGTTCAAATAGGCCTGTCTGGGCGTAGCCCTCTTTAGTCACCTTATTTGCAGTGGATGCTATACCTGAGGCACTGATACCTCACCGGGCATTGTATCCATAGGACTTCTAAAACATGGGCTACTGTTTCACAGCCTTACACTTTTTTTCTGGTTTGTTTATCCTTGTTAGAATTCCGATCTACTGGCAATGTAGAAACACCCCGAGGTTTAAGGAGAATTTAATTTCAGCTTTGATTTTGAATTATAACTTGTTCATAAATCAGTCTTTAACAAATACTAAGATAAAAATAGTAATCTGTATAATTTTTAAAACTGTCAGGGGGAAAACACCAAAAAACCCCACAAAAAACCACCCCACCCCAACCTACCAAAAAATACCTTCTCTCATGTCTCCATAAAAGGCAATCAAGCCAAAAAAAGAAAAATAACAAAAAAACCCAAAACAAAAACAAAAACCAAACACCCAGCAACAGTGTGGCAGGTAGAGAAGGGGAGCTGTTTCCCACCGAAAGGGATGCGACGAAATAGTGTGTCGGCTGGAAAAGCAAAACCAGACAAACCACACACAAGAAAAACTTTTGATGCTTGTTAACGGCTTATCAGCACGTTAATGAGCTCATTAAGGCTTTAGTCCGGCAAAGAAAATGATAACACACAGACTATATATATATGAGGGATAGAAACAGAAAAAAGTTTAATAGTAAAACGCCACCAAAATAAAATCATTTTCAAAGGTAAACAGGACTGGAAAAGGGAGAGGAAGAAAGAAAGGGAGAAATTAATAG
>NW_010390324.1:0-8103 GCF_000710305.1 Buceros rhinoceros silvestris | reverse complement strand
TACTGTTAAGATATTTGTAGAAACCTTTCTTGTTATCTTTTATGTTAGTTGCCAGCCTTGGTTACTCCTCATTGCCATACTGCTTGTGTGACACAAGCCTGTTTTTATCTCTTTCTGACTTCTCACTGAGGTTGATTTGAGATCTGTCGGCCCTGTTTCCACAGCACAAGAGAATGGGATTATCTAAATCTGCATTCTGCCTAATTGCAGGTAGGATTCATAGGAGGTAAGCAGTTCATAGGGATACTTATATCTCTACTCCCAGTTACATAGGACAAAACCATAAAAAGGAGCTATTCCTCCCCAGCTTGCTCATGGCCCAGTTTCCAGGTATATAAGTCCATTTCCCCTCTGTGTCCCCTCATGCTGGGATGTTCTAAGCATGTTGCAGAGATTGGATATGCCACCGGTATCCAGCAGCTGTCTTTTTTTCTGGGCATTAAAACCGTACTGAGGAACAGGACACAGCACATATCTTGGGCTAATTTTGATCCCCTGATTTTTGTATAACCAAATTCATGTGGTGTGTTTAGGGAGGTATTTGGAAGCAGAAGTAGAAGGTTCAACAGGAAGAATGCACCACTAAAATATCGAGAGTGTCCATAGTCCTCCTGTTAATTCAGTATTGCTATCTCAAATTAAAGATTACTCCTATCTGAAGCTATGGTAGCATTTAATTCTGTTTTTTCTGCTTTGTACATTCCCTTTATTCTTTAAATCTTAAATTTAACACAAGTTAAGTTAAGTAACTAAAAATCCTTATTTAGCCAAAGCTAGTACACTAGCTGCGCTACAGTAGTGAGATTTAACCTGGAAATAGGTGATCCCCAAAAGATAATAAACATTTATATGGTTTGTGTACAGATCTGCTCCCAGTTTTGCTTACAAGTGTGGTGTCTGTCTCTTCATGCTAGTAACAGAATAAGAATATGGGGAAAGGATTTTCCACATAGCTTGTGCATCTAGATCTCTGAGAGCAGCCACATACCCAGGGTCGCAATGGCTCAGCTGTGCAGCAGAGCTTGCTCACCTTGGCTCATCTCCCCAGGAGCTGATGAAATCCATCTTTGGCAATTACATAGTTTCTTAAACATTGAGGGGCTATTCCCAATTCAGCTCGGTGACTTCTAGTGGAGCTGGTAAGCCATTGGTTCCCCTTGCCCAGGAATTCTCCTGTCAGAGAGGTCAATATTTTTGGTAGCAATGAAACAGTTTAAAATCTCTGGATATAACCTTATGCTAGAAAGTGGGATGGGTTTGAAGGAGACTCTTGAAAAGGTACCGTGCCTGTGGCTGGAGTTCACATCTCTTGAATATTGGGAGACACCCTGGAGGGCAGCAGTATCCAGGCATACAGTGCTTCTGCACAGAGCAGTGTCCAGTGTGTCTCCCTATTCCCAGGGTCCTTGCTATTTTCTCCCTTGTCCTCATCCCACTCTCCTTATCAAATTTTTCTTCCAGGCAAATCTTCCCAGAGCAGCAAGACATGCAAACTAGACTGTTATTTCCTTAGTTCATTGAAATATGTCATCTAATGTGGTACTTGGATACTTAATACGCAAGACATAATCACTCACCCAGAACACAAAAACCTTTCTTTTTAAAAATGTGACAGTGACAGGTTTGTGATTTTATTTCCTTCCAAAATAAAAATCACAAAGTGGCTACATTTTGATGGTGAACAAAATTACCTCAGTTATCCCTTACAAACTGTAGGAAAGAAAGTAGGCATGCTTGACAGAGCCAGCCCTCGGCCTCTCCTGCTGGAGGCTGTAAAATCTTCTGAGCTCTCAATGGCACAGCAGTCTCAAACGTCTCAAAATAACCTGGGAAACACCACTTCTTCTAAGAGAGCTTGTGTGTACATGACTGAACACATGTTATTTATAAAATTGCTGCTCTGCCAGCCCCTCTGGCATTACGGCCTCCAGTTCTGCTTCTGCCTACATCAAAACCGTTGGCATTAGTCATGCTGTTCAGGTTTTTTGCAAACTGGGCCCTGAAAACAGAGCAAGAAAACTGTTTTTCATCCACTTGTGCTGTGGTTCATGTTGCTTTATTTATGAACACTTCATCTGCTGTCAAGGCCACTGAATTTCTGGTGATTGAATATAATGTGACCAAGTTCTCTGTTTGAGGAATATGACATTTTCTTTGCATACTGCTCACGATTTTTACCCTTCCTCTTGCCAGAATGGGAAAGTTCGGATTATCTTCCCCAATTTCTGTTGTGAGGCCACATTTCAGCTTCTTTCCCCAACAAGAAACAGAAAATCTGTTGAGCCATTTTCTCCTTTCCCACTCCACAAGGTCAATGAAGCCACTGCAAAGGGCTGGAAAAGACTTCTAGTCTGTTCCACAGGTGATAAGAATGACATGGAGAAATCATATGCTTGTAATGTGGCTGCCTCATACTACAAAGATTATTTAAATGTAGAGAGTCTTTGATTTTTCAGCTTTAGAATTCTGATCATAGGTACATGATCTAGTACATGATTTTTATCAGGGGTTTGACTACTCTTTTTGCTCTAAATAGCATAGCTTTTTATCCCAAAATATAAAATAGCTGTAGATATGACTGGAAGGGCATGGGGAGATTGAAAGAGATGTTGGTAGAAACTATAGGATCCAGCAAAAAAAATGGAAACTGGGAACTGAAATACATGACAATGTTAGAGTTAATGTAAGTAAATCTCAAGAAAGGAGGCTATTTAGGCAATGGTTTACATGTACTTGGTGAGGAGTGAGATGGGAATGCTGTACAGGGCCCATTTTGCATTACAAAGTGCATAGTCAGAGGAAGTTGTCATTGCATTGCCTAGTGCAAAAAGCAAAGTTCACGCAGGTCCGGGAGAAAAGAGCTACGCTTCCTTCAGCCAGAAATGCACCCACTAAGGAGAATCAGACTCTCTGCTGGCAGAGTCTTTCAGCTTCCACTGCTGCCTTTACCAAGCCTAGACAAGGGTGTAACAACAGAAGCAGTCTGTGGTGAAAAAGAACATCACTGACTGACCCAGTGATGGAGTGAAGTCTTTGGAGGGGGTTGTAGTGATGCAAGAAGTAACCACCTAAGAGCTAAAGTGCTTCTGCTGCTAAATGGCTTGGCTTGAGGTTATACAGAAAGTGTTTTCTCCAGTCCAACTCTCTTACCTGCACTGAGGCAGACTGAGGGCTCGCATTGGAGCCGCTACAGGTTTTACATATGTTCCTGAGATGACTATGTGACTATGACATTTACCTTCACTTAGCAATGTGCATTTGGCGGCATCATGAGGCTACTGTAAATGAAACATCCAACAGGACTGGCAACAGGCTGAGATACAAAATATTTCTTTCTTACATCTGTACGTAAATGAGCTGTTCACCCAGAGGTGAAGCAATGTTCGATTGCAGTTCACTTATTGGATTCGTGGATATGAAGTCCCACAGTTCACGTCTGCTTACTCCATGATCTCACCTAATCTTTTTGTTGCTTTGTATTACCTGTGTTTTACTTCTGTCCGGAGCAAACTCCTGGTCATTGCTGGCATACTCATGCCAGTTAGGCCCAGATTATACTGTTATTGCCCTTCAAAGACACTGTCATTGTTGGCATCGTTATGATTGCAGGGTTTGTTCCAAAGGGATGATTGAGTTTTAGAATAATCGACCAAAAAAAACCCCAGTTTATTCTAACATTGGTTCTGTTGATTTCTTGAAGATTTTTTGTGAGGTTTAATTCAATCTCTAGGTTAAGTACGTCTAGTTAGTAGCACGATGTCCCTCTTACCATTCAGCAGTGAAAGACCTGATTTTTCAAAATTTGATTGAGTAAATAGATTATTTAGGAAAAACTGAGGGAAATAGTCCAATTGGGAAAAAAACTCTTAGAAGAGCTTTGTAGGAGACTTTTCAGTTTTGGGGGAGTTTTTTTTGTGTGTGTGTGTGTGTGTAGTGATGAGTAACTAAGTCTCAGAGAAGTAACCCAGACAGGTGCACATAGCCCAGGAGCAAGATTCTCATGCCTGGAGTTTCCATTGAATACCACCAACCACAAAAGTTTTCAAGATTGAGTCAAGGAAGTGAGACACAATTTCTTGCCAGCAGACAACTTGTCCCCTGTTGTTTGTGTCTTGCACTGCTTGGGTATTGGCTTTAGGGGAACACATTAACAATGATGGAAAACACGCTTTGCAACTTTTGTTCTCAGTAGTCTGTCCCTGGAAGGGGAAAAGAGTACTCAGGACTTGGGGGAGCCTCACTTCCTTCAGAGATCTGGGACCTCCCAAGTAGGATATGATTTAAAGTGAAATTTAAACAAAAGAAAGAAATAGGATGTGTGGGAATGACAAGGAGATAATTCAAGACATATAAAAAGGCAGGAGAGAGATTTTATTAAAAATTAAAAAACTAAATAACAAGTTAAATACAAATAGGTTTGCAGTCATATTATAATGCACATTAATTTCTGCAAAAATTTGATTCCCTCTTTTGGGCTTCTTCAAGCCCCTTCTCTCTGTAGCTGGTGCTGTTCACAGTCTGTAGTGAGGATCTGAGCCACCAGAGTCAATTTCAATTCCAGATCCAAACATAAGCTATGGCTCGCGAGCTTGCAATTCCTTTGAGGCTCACCCAACTCCAATTTTGCCTGATTCCTCCAGGGCAAGCATTTTCTCTTTGGAGTTACAGGCCAGCCATTTGCATTACAGGATATAGGTTTAGGTTCTCCTTCTGGCTAGCCTGTCCTGGGACATTTTATGCACTGTCTTTTCATAGTACACTGATAGAAAGCTCTGACATGTTGAACTGTAAATGAAGAGGTTATGTTAGGAGTTTAGAAGGCTGGAAAACAATCCATTCTCAAAGTCTCTCTGTCTAAATTAATATTTTAAATCAAAAGCAATTTGAATTTAATTAGTCCAGATGTTTGAAGACGCAATATTAATGATAATTTATCTTCCTTTTTTTTCAGCATAGTCTTGGAATTATCAAGAGAAAGATGGTTACCAGAGGGTTATTACAGGTACTGTTTTCTTGTTGTCACATGCCACAGGCAAGAACAACACTTTGAAGAGTTTTTTTTCATTCTGAGAACAAAGACAAACTACTGTAAAGTAGTTACTAAGCTGCAGCACAGTAGGTAAAGTGTGGAAAAAGACAGCATTGCCATGTGTGTGAAGTCATCTTGTCTGAAAAACAAGCTTGCTCTAAAGTACTGATAGCAAATTACAAGTAGTTTACGTATAGTTATATATGTGAATCTCACAGCATTGGGTCTTGTAAAAATGCAAAAGGCTAGCACAGCCCTCTATGGACTGACTTCTAAGTAAATAATAAAAATGTGAAGAAAGGACTAATCCATGTTGCTGACTCAAAGAATATTGGAGGGGTAAACAGGTTGTCATTTTATGCGAAGTTGAATAGGTAAGAGACACCTTGGTGTCCAAATAACCTTTACTTTATCCTAAGCAGTACAATATCCCTGGAATTTAACACAGATGTAAACCTTCAAGATCCTTTGTGACCACAGTACCTTAGGGCTCACCTGGACGTAATAATCCTTGATATGTGTCTGACTGGCTGAGCAACATAGTTTCTTAAGTGGTCAGAAGTTATCACTGTAGGCACAGAGAGCTTGCATCTGTCTTTTTTTCTATCTTCTCTGCCATCCAGTGGAGTAGGAAGTCTGCAGCATTCAGTTAGAAGTATTTGAAAAGAAGGAAAGACTGTCAGTTCAATTTTAAACTCCATTTTAAAATCAACTTACATCCCTGAATTTTAGTACATTTTCAGAACAAAATGTAAGGATTTGAAAGTTTCTGTCACCAGTATCTCTGATATTGTGAAGTTGAATGTAACAGTTTTCAGTGTTCACACCAAAGGGTGATATGGACTAGCTGATCCTGTCCTCTGTTTTCCATTCTCTTTTGCTTACCATCTCTTCTTGTAAACTTTCTATTATAGAGACACATTTGGAGAAAACACTGTCTCAGGCAAAATTAAGTAAGAAACATCACTTAGGATATTTGAAGACACCACAGTTCACACACAGCAACATCTTCAGAAATAGGTAGTGATTTTTCACTGTTTAAGGGCATGATTTTCAAACAGCAAGTGCCGAGTTCCATGAGGGAAAACTACCTCGTCTTCAGCTGTGAATTATCATCATTTTTTGTAATCTAACCCATAATTACAAGTTTCATTTATGTTCTTCCTGTGGAATTTTATCTCATCTCACATCTACTTTTCTGCTTCATAAAACAATGGACAATTTTGAAAGAAGTAAGGAATTTTTTTTTTTTTTTTTTTTTTTTTTTTTTTTTTTTTTTTTTTTTTTTTTTTTAGTTGACATTTTAATCTAATCAAAAGTGCCTCATTTTTAGGAGGTTAGAAAGATTATTCAAAAGGAAAGCAACAAACCATTCTACCTGATCTCCAGTTGTCAAGGGGTACAACAGGGCTGGAGACTATTTAGAGCAAAAACTCTTGCTGGTTCTTTCACTCTTGACAGAGCACCTGTGGCAAATCAAATAACTGGGTTGCCACGTGCAAACTCCCACTGAAGTGTGGGCTGAGGGCAAGGGGTGATTCCACTGTTCGATGATATCTTTAGAAACATAAAACTATTCATCGAATTTAACGGACTGGGCTTTATCCCAATTCTAGGCTCCACAGTTCTGTCAGATATCAGCAATCTGTGCTTAATAAATAGTAGTATTTCTATACACTGCCTTTCATCCAAAGAAATCAAAGTGTTCAACAATAAATTAAAGTTTTGCAATACTTGCTGGCATATCTCCTGTAAGATTTGTCCTGCTGTAATTAAAGTAGCTTTTGATAAATAGGGATCCTTCATCACCAGCCCCCATCCCCCCAAGCTATGGAGCCCAGATAGTTCCACTAAGTTTTTGGCAAAATCTCTCATTGACATGATGGAGATTTTGTCTTAAAACTTCCCCTTTCCTCTCCCACAACATGCTATTTTATCCAGTATGCTACTTTATGCCACTTCTATAACAGGCAATAAATTAAAACTACCACCCTTGTTGTCTTGTATTTGGATGTGGCAATGTATCGCCCTCTGAGCTTACCCAACCACACAATTATCCTTAAATTAAAAAGAGGGGAGGGAGAGCAAAGAAAAGCAAGAACGCAGAGTGGGTGGGAATTGGCTGATAGGAAAGCAGCTGGCACATTAAACACAGGCAACTGAAGATGGAACAACATGTGGGTGCTGCCTTGCCAAAACCCCACAAGGGGGAAAACGCCAACCAAATTTCAATGAATAAGCAATTAACATTATATTAGATTATTGCAACTAAACACTGATTTGTAAGAAGCCAGGCAAATCATTAATATGAAGAACGGGGGTACTCAGGTGGGGTTATTTGTGAAAGATCAAACCAAAGCCATTCTGTCAGGACTGTCAGTTTTACAAAATAACTATCAGGGTCAGTCAGTATCTGAATGTGGTTGGTCTAAATCCATGAGGCCAGATGTTCCATGGAGGTGAATTTGGGAGTATTTCAATTAAACAGCGTAATAAGGCTGATTTCCAACAGCTGATCTGTCTCTGGAAGGTCAACATGCCTTTTCTGGTTAAATATTGCTAGTTAACTTCTAATCACTTTCAAAAGTACAGCAATAAAACAGAAAGGAAAGGAAACACAGACGCAATAGAAAGGTGAAAGGTGCATATGCAAGAGCAACCTGGAGAGCAAGATCATGGGGACAGAAACAAAGTAAATTGATGCATTGTGTCAATTGCAGCCCAATGCTACAGCCCTGCTTCATGTTGGAGGACCAGGGAAGCTGGTGTGAGATGAACGGGAAGAAGAATTCAATGCTGAAGTTCCGGGTTTAATGCATTCCTTTCTCACATCATATCCCACTCCAAACCTTGTTCCTCACCAGCATGGGCAGGAAATTCTGTTTTTAATTCCAGCAGAAATCTGATGTTGGAAGGTGATCAAATGACATCAGGAGCTGGTCACTGGGACGGCTATGTACTTTACTGCCTGAAGCTGGCTGAGCATACTCCTTCCAGGGGGAAAGTAGGATGTATTACCTGGTGCAGAGAAGTTGTTCCCCCCTCCCCCCACCACACCACACCCCCACCCCCCA
>NW_010390323.1:23961-31323 GCF_000710305.1 Buceros rhinoceros silvestris | reverse complement strand
CCTCCTTTTGCTGTTAAGGTATTTGTAGAAATTTTTAAAACTGTCTTCTCTGATAGCGGCCAGATTTAGCTCCAGTTGGGCTTTTGCCTTTCTAATCTCCCTGTGTCGTCTCACAGAATCCTTGTAGTTTTCATGAGTATGAGGTTTCCTGAGCCTGTGCCAGGGTGGTAGGATCTGGGAGCTATGGGAGAGCTCGTGGGTAGGATGGGGTCCAGCCTCTCGGTTAGGGCAGGATTATTGTTTGCATGAGGCCAACCTTATGGTGGCTTTGTATAGCTGTATCTTAAAAACTTCCAAAGTGGATATAGCAACATCTTTCTGATGACCTGTCCCAGGGTGTTGAATGCTTAAAATAAGATAAATGTGTAGAATTAAATAAGTTTGGGGGGAGAAAAAGTAAAGCCTAATTAAAAAAAAAGTCTACTTAACTGTACTAAAAACATTCAATTAGGGAAGCATGCAAATGGTTATGCAAACAGAAGTTTGGTATCTAATTGTAAATCAGACAGACAGCTGCAGGATATCGATAGACATATGGCAGAAATGTAAATAGTTTGCTTGCACTTCAGTGACATCCTGGAAAGCTGTGTGTAAACTTCCCGAAGTGAAGAGAGAAAAGATGGCTTCCTGGAAAGAGAGTTTTTGAGAAAAATAGTTGCTAATAAATAATCTGTGTCCCTCTGGAAGGCAAAAGTTTTGGGTTTTTTTTTTGGCACTTGCTTAAAGAGCAGCCTCTAGTCAGACTGCATTTTCTGGTTTGGCTGACAAGCACCAAGGAAGCTGGAGAAGGCGCCAGCTGTGTTGTGTAGCTGGAGCCATCATAGATCAGAGCTAGTGCCTCTGTGGGACCCGCCTGCTCATCTCAGTATAACCTCCAGGAGATGCTTCATGTCTACCAGGATTTAGGGAAGATGACAAAGAGGAGGGTAAACAGTTGAGTAATTCAAGAGAGAGGGTCAAATTCCAGAATATAAAGTTCTGGAAAATTCAGCATGTAAGTTCATATGTCAGTGGCCAGAATTCCTCGTTCCTCACAAAACCAAATGCAAGACTTGCTTGCATACCAGCTACTTGTAGCGACCTCTAAAATAATATCCTAGTGGAATGCAACACTGTGAAGCACTAATTTTGGCTTACTTTGCCAGCTAGTAAAGCTGTCTAAATAATTAATGCTCCTTCAGTAGTGGTTGGCCCTTGTATGCTTTGCTTTGCACAAGGTGATACCATCGAGGCCATAGAATTTCCCAGTCTAATGATAGCTGCTGTTGGTTCTCAGAGTATCAAAGAGAGGCAGCAAGAGTGGACCTCGAATAGCGTGCTTGATTTCTGGGTGAGTGTGTAGTGACTTACTTCTTATATAATTCTTGTAAAGTTTGCAGTGGGTCAAATTCTGGCCCTGTTGAGGTTAACCGTAGCTATTGCAGTTTACTTGGTTGGGTTCGTGCATCTGCCTTAGGGACAGATTTCAGTCCTGTAGATTGTTAATTGTAACTTTAGTCAAAGGGCCGTACTTACTGAGCAGCTTGGTGTAATTTTTTTTTTTAAACGCTATTTCTGAAGGATGCAGCAAGAGTGGACCTCGAATAGCGTGCTTGATTTCTGGGTGAGTGTGTAGTGACTTACTTCTTATATAATTCTTGTAAAGTTTGCAGTGGGTCAAATTCTGGCCCTGTTGAGGTTAACCGTAGCTATTGCAGTTTACTTGGTTGGGTTCGTGCATCTGCCTTAGGGACAGATTTCAGTCCTGTAGATTGTTAATTGTAACTTTAGTCAAAGGGCCGTACTTACTGAGCAGCTTGGTGTAATTTTTTTTTTTAAACACTTTTTCTGAAGGATGCGAAGAAGCTTTTATGACGTGGAAACAGTGAAAAGAGAGTGAGAAAAATCAAAGAAATTCAGACATCAGTAATGTTTCAAAAGTACATTTCACAAGGGAGTTTTCCTTACCTGTTCTTTGAAGATGACATGATGGGAAATTCAGTTATTTATCACTGGTTCTATCTCTCTGTTGGGTTCAAGAACTTTTTTTAAAAGTAAGATTAACGTCTGGTTCAGTCTACAGAGAATTTTTAGAATTGTGTAACTTTAAGTAACCATAAATTACTTGGAGTGCGTGGAGGACTAGTATGAAAAGAAAAATACTTCAGGCAGTGTTCTTTAAGGGGAAGCTGTATAGTCATAGAGTTATGTCATTGGTATATCCTCACCAAATAATTGCAAACATATAGCGCAAATCGGTCTCTGGAATAAGCTGAATACAAATATTCAGTGTTCTATTACGGCAGAGCTTGAGAATTGCAAAAGCACTTTTCCATAGAAACATTAATAGAATCTGAGTGCCATGATTTGCTTCATTTGAAATGCTGTTAAGTCAAGCTGGTTACTGATGTCCCTAGCAGGCCTCTGTAATTCTACATTTATTTATAATAGAAATATCGACCAGTGCTTGTAAATAACAAATTGGAATATTTATTGGAGTGGGGGCTGGAGTGGGGTGGGGTCGAGTGTGTGTGTGTGTATTTAACCAAATAATTTTCCGCTTGTCGAGTAGGAAGGAGTGGCTCTTATCAATTAATTACTGATTTCCAAAAGTTACTCCAACAGATGAGATCTCTCTTGTTCTTTACCGCAGCATGTTTCTGGTTTGGTTTGCAGCAAGCAGAGCAGCCAGCCCATGGCCATAATGCTGTGGATGTTTTTGTTTCCCTTGGCTGGACTTCTGTATTTCAGTAGCCCCCAACTGCTTTCTCAAAAGACTTCTGTATTGGTAATTTGCTTTAAAAATAGTAAGTTATGCCCTTATTAGTTCTGGTGGTACTTTGGGGATTTTAATGGAAGATCATTGGCAATTTAATGACTCCGCAAGCTCAGTTCTGCTCTAAATGAGTCCAGAGAACAACATGATGAAAATCTCATCGCATCCATGTTTGAAATTATTTGCTATAGGAGAGGTACCCGGTAGAACTGGGTTGTCAGAACCTTGGTGGATTTTATTGCTGCATGGTGGAAGCTAAATAGGTCAAGATTGGAGGTGGATAAAATGTCTTTTCTTCTTTGGAAAGACTGGTTAATGTTTTTGTTGGTAGGTTTTTCTGGGAGGGCTAGATAAGAGTTCTTATAGGTGAAAGAAGCCTAATGCTTCCTTTCAGTCTTACAAAGCCATTAGTAATGATGTTATTTTCTGCTCTGTGATTCTGCACTTACACAGCTAAATGGAGTGCAGCAGGTGGTGAATCAGGCCCTGAAAGGATGCTTAGGAATGAATTCCTGAAATACTAAACTCTATTTTTTCACCTGCTCCAGATGGATGGAGCTTTCACTCTATGCACCCTCAGTGGGCTTCACCATAATGAGACTTACTGCCTTCCCAGTCTTTTGTTTTCTGTCAGCGAGTCACCATCTCCTCTTTTCTCCTCCCATCCCTAACTTTGTTGTCTTCAAATATGCCTCCTTCTTGAGTCCCAGGTGTGACTGACAGGCAGCTCTGTGAAAAAAAAAAAGGTTTTTAAAGAGGTTTTGTTTGAGCAAAACTGTTGCTGATTATATTGTTGCTTGTCTGCTTTAAAGGCCTCTTAAGTGTTTTTCAGTGCTTTAGCAAATATTCTCATTATATACTTCTTCCGGATTCCTCTGTCTTTCTGGTCTGAGTCCCTTTTAGCCATACTAAACATCACTTGTGCCACCCCAGGGACCTGTAGGTGCTGTGGCCCATACCAGCCCCGGTAAGGAAGACGCTTACCAGCAGTGAGGTGAGATCTCTCTGCCTTCTGCTTCTGCCTCAGCTCCAGCTAGTGTCCTGTTGGGTCTGCCCTAAGCCTTGTGAGCTGAAACTGTTGCGCAGTAGTGGAAAAGTAGAAAGGGAAAGGGATTTGAATGCAGCAGAAAAGTCAGCTTTTTTGGGGAGGAATGGGAAAAATTAAAAAAAGAAAAACCACTTATAGTAAAGACCATGCAGAAGAGTTCAACTCCAAGGTTGGCTGACGCTATCCTGAGCTGGGTGATCCTTCCCAAGTACCGCGTGGCTTTTGCCTCACCAGTTGAGCTCCCTGCCCGCCTGCGTTCCCTGCGGTGGAGTACAGTTGTGTGACTTCCACGCTGCCTGCCGGTACAGTAGCAAAGAGGTGTTTTACCAAGGAGGCATTTCAACGCTGCAGGAAGCGCTGTAGTGGACAAACTGAAAGAAAACTGTCCAAGATAATCTCGACTTCTTTTCAATCTCTTTGAAATAATCCCTTTAGGTTCCTGGTGTGAATTCTGTTTTTGCTTAATACTTGGAGTTTTGATGATACGTCAGAATTCGTGGGGCTTTTCCAGCTAGCTCAGTTTCTGTGCTTCTGGAAAGACGGGGTTAGAGATAAAGGCAGAGGGCCTGACTTGGCCATTTGCAGGCTGGAGGCATCCTTTCTAGCTAGAAGATTAAGCACTTAGGCACTTTTTCAGAAGAGCTTAACATTTAGAAGCTTCTGTTACTCTTGTTATATGTGGCACATTTTGAAAAACTGTCTCTGACTGGAGAAGCTGAGGACTTTTTAAAATTACTCTACCCATTTTAAATGCCTGGACTTACTTTGTTGGATAATACACTAAACCACTGAGAGAGAGGGAGAGGGAAAAAAAATTAGAAAATATCTCTCCCTCTGCCCCAGTATTTAACTCTCTGCAGTGCCAGCTCCTGCTGACTGGTTGTCTTGATTAATTTATTTTCTGGACTGTTACAGCTGAAGTTTGCATATAAATTACATGTTTAATAATGTACATTCTTCTTTTTCCATTGTTTTGGATTGACAGAGACTTTACCCTCTGGGCTTGATGTGTTTCACTCTCTCATGTATTGAGGAAGGCTCGAAAGTCTTTCCCATACTTATTCTCCATTTTAGAATGAAAATGTTACACACTGAAGTCGAGCAGCACAGTTGTCTTTAATGTAATATGCAGTTTGCACTCAGATCACTTCCTCCTCTGTATAATTTATACATGAATCATGAATTACATTTGGATTCTTAGGAAGTGAAAATAAATTGGGTAGAGCCACATCCAATTATGTAATGGATTCCTCACAGTAAAATTTACAGCGGGGACGTTGCAAAGTGGAACACTGATAAAAGATTTCCAAAAGATTTGTGGCAGCATCTCCTGCTAAAAATAAACCTCTGTCCATTTTACGCATAGAAGAGCCATTTTGATCCAAACAATAAAATATTTAAAGGTGCATGGGATTGTTTTTCATTGTACCTTAAGTACCGGAACATAGATCAAGGAGGAGAAATAGATACAGTCTCACCAAACAAAAGCTCTTTCTCAACATGTCGTAAAGAACCTGCAACATAACTCTCCTTGATGGCTCTAAAAGCACTTTCTAGGCTGCATGTTACAGATTATATTTTGAGGAGCTGTTCCCTGACCCTGGACTTGACTTTTTTAAACTCACGGCTGAACTGTGCCTTAGTGGGCAAAATACAGCTCGTGAGCTTTTATAAGGTGAGCAAACAACCACTGGCCCTGGAGAAGCATTGGTAATTTCATCTGTGTTTGTGGCATGGATTTCTTTTAACATTTTTTTGTTTGCGTTTCCTCCCACAAGTTTCTCACTGTGCCTTGACCTGTTGCTTTTGATTAATTTTTCAGTGGATACTCAAGTAGCCTGCAGTTGGGCTGCGTCATACAAGTGTTTTTCTGAGCAGGGCATCCCTGCTTTTTCCAATGGGGCATCCTTCTTCAAAACCCGTGACAGGGATCCTAAAAGCTGCATAGAGGTTGCAGTTGCAGGGCAGACAGGAGGATACATCCATGCCGTTTGTATTAAATAAATCTCCTTCTGATGCCACAGCTCATATTAGAAAAAAAATCACGACAGTGACCAGTGACTTGTACGATGCAGACTTCAGTAGTTATGAAAGGAACACTTCCCCTTCTTTGCTTCAGGTTTCCTGTCTCAGCAAATCTTTGTGTTACTTCGCACTAACAAAATGTGTCTACATGACAGGGAGCTGGCTCTTGCTCTTGGAAAGCAGGAGAACAATATCTCAAGAGCTTTGCTTAAGCCATGTCCGATCTTCAAAGTTTAGGTTTTATAAAACCAGAGATAGACATCTGAATAAGGAAGTTGTTTTATTTTCCTAGATAAACAGAGCATCTTAGCAGGTCCCATGGCTTAGTACCATTTCATTGATTAATTTATCTGTTAGATTGACTAGATGGAATGTTGAAGCACACCTACACAAGGGTGTGCTTCTAACTCCTGATGGTTTTTAGAATTTCATTTGGTGGTTTTAATTTTGCTGAATGCTTCAAGGGTAAAATCTTGGCCCATTCTCAAGCTGATGATGGGAGGTTTGCAATCATGTTCAACAGGCTGAGGATGTCCCTGAATAGGATTAAAGAGGATATGAGCCCTGATGATGGAGTTCAAGGTCAGAGCAAGAAAGAAAGTGCCCTGACTTTACACAAAAGTAGCCTTAAACTCTTGGGCCAAGAGTTCCTGCATGTTATCTGATGTTACCTCTCCTAACAAGACCCACATGGTCCCCTGAAAGAGGGTGCTGGCTCTCAGGGGTCAGCTGTTCTCACTGCCGCAGTGCCCACATGGCTGTATGGGGAGGTGCAGGAGGCATGGTTGGGCTGACTTCAGAGGAGGTTTCTAACCAGAGAGTTTGATCTAAGCAGTCATTTATGTGACCGTAATCCGTGGTTTGCATCACAGGCTTTGTAATGGGAACATTACCAAGCCAAAATGCATGTCTTCTGATGGGTGCTTCCAAAACTCAAACTGAATTATTCCCTTCTCCTACATTAACTTTGGTCATGACGAAAGTCCAGTTTTATCCCATCTGATCAAAGCGATCTTTGACAGGGCTGTTCTTTGATGTATACCTGGTCCTAATCATATTGAATGTTGTATCAAGTAATTTCCAGCTGGGGAAGTCAAAGAGTGGAGCTGATGGGAGCTGGATGCTCATGCTCCCAGCTCTGCTCAAACCACTGGCTTGGTGAAGGTGTCCTGGGTGAATCTTGTTTCGGACATCAAAAGCCCAAACAAAGTCAAGCTGAGCTATGTTGTTCCCGTGAGTTTACAAGATTTCCCCATAGTCTTAGCTAAGCAAAACTTGTGGGTTTTTTCCAAGTACAAAAATTCAAGCTGAGATAATAATTAGCATCTTGTTTGTTTGTGTGTCACCTTGAAGGAAGAAAGGTGAAATATAGCCAGCCTGAGAACTACTTTGCCTTTCCCCCTTGAAGCATTTAATTAGATTTCTCACGTAATATAAAAAAAAAAATAGTACTTGGATTATGGCAGTCACAGCTTGCTGGAATGGCTTATCATTTAAGACTTTTCCCCCCCCCACCCCCCCCCCTTCCTCTCTT
>NW_010390323.1:20703-23924 GCF_000710305.1 Buceros rhinoceros silvestris | reverse complement strand
GATGTAGGCTTGCCCCCCCCCCCTCCCCCCTTTTATTTCTAGCTGGCTTCGTAGCCCAAATTCTAATTTTTCTGGAAAAGTGACGGTTTTAAACTCTTAACCCTTCTTGCAGAGAATAGGCAGGAGTTTTTTGTGAGAGAAAACTATCAGCAGAATACAGAAATAAAACCACTACTGTTCAAAACAGTAGGAGGCACTTTAGAAAATGACCAGAATGAAAGCCTTACAGTTTATGCATCTTTCCACACCCGCCCGCCCCCCAGGAATACGTACATAAATGCTGTATGTGTAGCTCTTTAAAAATGCACTGAATATTTCTTGTAATTTGAATATATTTTCACCTGTTTCTCCTGGGGGGGGTTTTTGGTGGGTTTTTTTTTGGTTTGTTTGTTTATTAGTTTTCTTTTTTTTTTTTTCCCCTGCAATCATACCCTGGTTCACTGAAGTTACAGCTGGGAGGATGCTTCCCATATTCTTTCTTTTGCAGTGCAGCGGTCCCCCTGCCTGCGTAGAGACAGCCACCAAATTTCTTTAAAATCCTGATACAACTCCTCTTTGTGCCCAATGGACTGTACTACCCTGTGGGTATCTTTTACATATATACTGATGCAGTGTTTTGGGTGTGCATTAAAATGCACATTTAAAGAAAAAAAAGGAGGCTGAAAGCAGAGTCAATTTTCAATATTGCATGTGTCATGGTGTCAAAACTAGAATTTTTCTGAAATTTCTTTCCTCTGTGTGCTGTCCCAACCATTTCATCTACCAGACAAGCTGGAGTTTGTAACCACTTCTAATCCAGGCCTTTTTGCTGTCATAACTTTTACAAGTAACACAAAGCCCCAGAGGGGATTAGCCAGCCTGAACATTTTAAATTTTAAACTTCAGTAAGTCTTGAGCTATAAGTAGGGAGAAAAAGCCTTCCTAGGTCATTTTCAAATCAGCTTGCTATCATCTGCCCCACCATACCTTTTTCTCCCCATCCTGCATTTGAACTGTATTTTTTTGGTGAATGTAAAATGGAAGCCCTTGAAGGGAGAAATCTTGCTCATCCGTCCAGGGCGTGGAGAGGCATCGAAGCCTAGAAAACACCAGGGTGTAGGGAGGATTCTTCAGAGTCTCCTTCATGGAGAAATGCTCCGGTGGACCCTGAGCCTAACCAGCATCTTGCAGTAACTAATTGCACCTTATTTTAGACTGGGCACCAAAACCTGCTGGATGTAAAGAGGGGAGAGTGGAGGGGTTTAGGTTTTAAGTCATAGAAGCCACTCTCCAAAGAAGACACCATTTTACAAAGGTATCAAAAGCCATCAGAGCTCCTTGACAGTAGCAAAAACTTGTTTGATGGCAAGTTGCTTAAAAAAAAAAAAAAAGACATTTTTATGATGCATTCATTTTAATTTGAATACCTAAGTCGTGTCTGTGCGAATGAAGAAGCTTACAGAATGGACTGACTCCCAAAACCTGCTTCAGAAATGCAGCAGTACTGGGTGTCAGAAATTAAGACACGTGCCTTAGCAAATGCCCCTGGGCTGGAATCTCTAAAAATGAAGAGAGGACGACAGATTTACTGTCACACCTGGAAGGAAAAAAAACCCCGTTCTTAGGAAGTGGGGAAGGAATAATGGGCTTACTGGAGTCAAAATAGTGCCATGGGGTGGTTTGGGGTTTTTTTTTGGAGGTGGAAATATATAATTTTATTTCTGCATAACACTTTTGTATTCATGCTGCTTGACCACACCATTAAAATAGCAATTAAAAAGTCAATGTTTTATTTAGATGTCAGATGATTTCAGTCATTTATACTGAAATCAGTATAAAGTTATTAGATCAGTATAAAGTATAAAGTTATTATACTGAAATCAGTAAGATTTCAGTTATTTCCTAGCAAAGGGGCTCAAACTTACTGGCGCCTAGTCTCGTAGGTGGGAATAGTCTCTAATGGGCAGTTATGGAGTAAATGGACAGGGGTGCGTAGTGTTTGTGTGGTTTGTTTATTCCGAATTATTCCACACATACACAAAGAAGCCCTTAGTGGATAACTGATTGCTATAAACATTTTGTGATTGCTGCGCTCATTAGTTGCGGTCCTGTAAGATGGTGTGTGTTGAAGTGCACTCTGTTTCTGGTGATGTTTGCCTGTAACTTTGCATTTAATTTCCGTGCGTAGTTAAGTTTAAAGTCACTGCAAACATTTTGCTGAGGAAATTGAAGAAGATACCGTAAAGTGTATGGAGTCACTAAAATTGTCTTTTAAAACCATGGAACAGTTTGTTCGAAGTGCTTGGCATTGAGGGTGACTTTGTTTGGCTGGTTGTGCCCGCATTTCCAGTGATCTTCAGTAACTCAGCAGGTTAATGAGGAGGAAAGGTCTGTCTGGAGGGTATAAAAGGTAGCTAGAGGAATATCCGAATGATGTGGACTCATTGACTTGGTTGTGGAATAAAGTGTGTGTGTCTGTTACAACAGCCTTTCATCACAGGTCTCGGTTCTGCTGTATCTTGTTCCGAGCAAGAGAATTAAGGAGTCCCACTTACTTGAGCAGGAGTAAGATACTTTAGTAAGTTGCTCTCTATTTCATTAAAAGGAGTTCTGCATATTCAAGAGTAAATTTATTTATTCTAGAGCAAAATGGAGTCTTGAGGAATTTCTTGGCTATATGTCGAAAAGAGGGAGCAAGGAGGCTGAGGAAACGGTCTTACGCCATCCTTGGTTGTTAGCTCCAGTCAGCTTAAAAAGTGCAAATGAACAGTGCAAACTAGGAGCCAGATTCAGATGTGGCATATCATTGGAGATACGGATGTAATTCACTTATGGTCTATTAAAAACCAGAAGCACCTCCAGCTGCATTAGGTGGTGTTGATTGCCAGTTCCCCCCTGCATAAATGCCATTAGATGCCTAAAGTTACAAATGGCTTTAATAACTTTCACAACTGATTGATAATCACCCTCCAGTTAATGAAATAGGGAAAACACCTCTTGCTAAATGCATTGTCTTCATTTTTGCCTGCATAATTTCCAAGTGTAGAGATCATTTTCAACAAATCTCATGCTAGGAAGGTCATCTGTTAAGTTTTACTTGTATTCATGTTCCTGTTTTCGTTTCTCAGCTCAAATACGAGGGGCTCTCCAAAAGTTATGCCTCCTATTTTATTTCCTCATGATGCCTGTTTTATTGGCCCGTGATGTCAGAGGCAGGTGTTGGTGGTCTGGCAGTAGAGGTT
>NW_010390323.1:0-20609 GCF_000710305.1 Buceros rhinoceros silvestris | reverse complement strand
AGGTGTTGGTGGTCTGGCAGTAGAGTTTGAACCCTCCTGCCAATTTTCTGTTAAATGTTGTGGCCATGCGATAGACGGCAGCAGAGGGGCAGCGTGACAACATGGTGCCTGATGTGGCAGTGCGTATGAGGCAAAGGTGTGACATTGAATTCCTTCGTGAGGAAAAGGTTGCACCCATTGACAGTCATTGACACTGCTGAGCATTTACGGAGACCAAGCAGTGGGTGTCAGCAGAGTGAGGGGGTCAGTGGTGCGTTCCAGCAGTGGCGACAGTGACAATGGGTCACCTCTGCTGGTGCAGATTTTGACGAGCGCAGCACGCAGGCTCTTGTTGATCGCTGGCGAAAATGCGCAGCCAATGGGAGCGGCCCTGCCAATTTTCTGTTAAATGTTGTGGCCATGCGATAGACGGCAGCAGAGGGGCAGCGTGACAACATGGTGCCTGATGTGGCAGTGCGTATGAGGCAAAGGTGTGACATTGAATTCCTTCGTGAGGAAAAGGTTGCACCCATTGACAGTCATTGACACTGCTGAGCATTTACGGAGACCAAGCAGTGGGTGTCAGCAGAGTGAGGGGGTCAGTGGTGCGTTCCAGCAGTGGCGACAGTGACAATGGGTCACCTCTGCTGGGGCAGATTTTGACGAGCGCAGCACGCAGGCTCTTGTTGATCGCTGGCGAAAATGCGCAGCCAGTGGGAGCGGCTATGTCAACAAATGGTGTTTTGTAGCTGCAGATTTGCTCTATCAAACAGTGTTACTGTGCCTTTGGATCTGGTGTAGTTTCCGTGGAAGTAAGTAGGAGGCAGTACTTCCGGAACGACCTACGTGTGTACGGATATCCAAGGCCATTTTCCCATGCCCTGTTGTCCACCGTGGCTTTGTGCACGTGCTCCGGTGTTTGACTGCTTGTTACCCCCAAGTAGATCTTTGCAGCTCGGTGTGAGTGATGCTGAATATGAGTTTGCCAGAACTGTTCTTGCTGAGTTTCCATCCAGTCAGATGGGGGAGAATCACACTGTAAACTCCCACAGTAGCATACTTACAGCCTTATGAAACCATGTGAGCTGGAGAACTGCAATTCAGGACAGACTTGTTTGGATGAGGTTGGGTTGTTTTGTATTTTTTTTTTTCCTCCTGAAGTGGTTAAGAGTTACAAGAATCAGTCTCTGGAAAAGACCCATAAAATTGTATCATCATTTAAGGATAGAATTAGTGGCCACTAGGTAATGATGCAGGAATTACATGGCACTGAACTGAGTGCAACACTTTACCTCTTGCTGTTGCTAGATTTCAGAAGCATTAATGTCCCTTAACAAGCATCTGAAGGTAATTTCAAAGGTTGGGGGAGGGTAGAGAAAATAGCATAACGGTGTTTTATAGTTGAGATTGTCTATATATTAGACAGCTCTGACAGAGCGTGTAATTAATTTTTTAAGTGTTTATACTAAAGAATAAATAACTAGTAATATGTTGTAAATGTTTTGGGTGCACTGTAGTTGGGCTAGATATTAAGATATGGCTTTGTTGTGGTTTCCAACAGAGTCAGCACAGGCAAAATCGGCCATTTAGGCTCAGGTTTTCTCGAGTGCATTTAGCACACACTGAAGAGTCTAAGCGAGGTGACCTGGTTTTGGAAAGATGTTAACACCCAGGCTATGCACCAGCAAAATTCAAAAGTGTGGTGGTGGTTTCTGCTATCCTTGCTGTCTTCAGAAAAAAATCAGCTGATTTCCGCAGTGATCTGTCTGCTGACAGTTAGTATATAAATGGGTGCTGAATGCTTTTGAAACTCTGGTCCTTAGCTTTTTATGTTCTATAATTTCATATGCAGTGCATCTGAAGAAGAATACGTATGATTCATATAGGCATACAGGAACGAACACAGAGGAGTAATTTTAATAAAAATCCCAGTGCTGTCTGTTTGTTATGTTATGGAGTGTTGCATAGAATAATTCAAATATTTATAGATGGTAGTTCAGCTGGTGCTTTGTTTGCAGCATTTGCCTTTTTTCATGTCTCAGTCGAGCCATTCTTCCTTCCTTCCTTTGCACTGAAAACATCGCCCGTGCCCAGCCCTGTCCTTCTGCTTCGTCCTCTGGAAACTCAAGCTGTGGGAAACTCATCTCAAGTTCTGCAGTGTCGTTTTCTGGCCTTGTCACTGAGGCCACACCAAGGAGCAGGGCTGCACTTCTTTGCCGTGTGCTTCATCGGGAATGGAGGGGTTTGCTCTGCATTCTAGGGAGCGTGTCCTCTTGGAGTTTCTAAGGCAGGGGAGTTCATTTAGCGACTCCTTGTATGCAGAAAGTTAGCTATGACTGTGCTACATGGGAAGGGATGATTAGGAGAGTGTTAACGGTGTCTTGGCCTGGCAGTCCCATCCTGGAGGAGTGCTTTCAAAGAAGCTTCTTTGCACTGTAGAAACAGGGGCTTTTTTTCCTACCAGGGCAGCTCTAAGGTGCCCTAGTAAACTCTTGGGTTTGAGATGTGGCTGGAAAGCAAGGCTTGACATAATTACCCATAGAGATTTGCATCTGTCATCAGCATGGGGGGGGGGACTTAATCTATATGTATAAAGTTGCCTGTTTAGGAAGTTGCACATTTTGCTTGTTTTTCTTTTTGCTTGTGCTTTAATTCTTCACTTCCAGGCTCAGAGACGTAGAAGCACTAAAGTTGTCAACATTGAGAAGCGTGGTATAATATTAAAATGCTATAGTTTCCATTGAACAGATGATGGCAAGAAGTTATTTTAATGGGTTTGTTGAGAATCGTGCTTTCAAAGACTCTTAAATTATCGCAGACTGCTGCTGGGATATGTATGGGAAACAGCCATTTTAATTAGGAAGATACACTTGGAAATGTTAAGTCATTCTTTAAAGGTAATTTCCTTTGTGAGTATTTTACCAACCGCTTGAATTTATTTACCACACAGACCTAGTGATAAAATAGGTATTTATGGGTTAGTTTTTAATTAGAAGTAATGGCTGATAGAGTTGAAGTGATTAATCATCTTATCCCTATAGGCTGCGGTAGTCCCAATGAAAGATGATTGTATTGACAGTTCAGAGAGTGATCTGACTGCATGTTAGTTTTGTCCTTAAACATCACCACCACCAACGCAAGCACGTTCTGACTTGGAAGAAGAGAAATCAGGCCGTCTTAGTCTAGTGTAATTCACATGCAGGTGACTAAAGAAATACCCAACAAAGCTGGTTTTTTGGCCTTCTGGATGTCACTGACATTCATAAGTGAAAGTAATTAAAAGAATAATCCAGTGATGTGGCTTTATTTCTGCAGGCAAATGGCACTTGGAGGGAGTCAACTGGTGATGACGGATTTATGGTGAAACTGTTTGTGACAGCAGGCTTGCTGCCGAAACGCTTGGGCAGATGCAAGTGAATATCGTTTCAGGAAGGATCGGGTATTCTTAATCAGCCCTTTCTTTCTTGGTTGAGAAGCGTGGGATAGAAACTACAAGAAACCCAACTTAACAGCTTTAATGGCCTCAACCTAAAGAGAGTTTGGGGAGCGCAGCGCAAGGCAAGTTTTGCATGTAATGCCAGTTAGCTGTAGTAAGCTTCACATTGAGTCATATGTTTCCTCTACCCTCTCTGCCCGAGGAGGTTTTTTTTACTCCCTATTGCAAAATGCAGCGTGTAAGAAACGAGAGCCAGCGTGCAGTGTGGTATGCATTTTAGCGTGTAATAAACAAGAGACAGAGCATACCATTTTCTGGAAAGTAATGAAATGTCACGGCAAGTGCATGAAATAAATGTATTTTTATGTACTCATCTTAGAAGTGAATGTAGTGATAAGATTCAGCTTTTTATTAAAGGGTCTTTCCAGAACTCTGCATCCAAGCATTTGACTGCCTCTAATGGCTCTACCTATTTTTCACTCTCAGGGTATGCTAATCATCTTTACAAGAATCAAGGCAGTTTCTTCCTTTTCAGTATCCATAGGAACCTGATGGGGATGAAAAAGCCGGGCATTCTGATGCCCAGCTTTTGTTTCCCTAATCAAAAATAAAGGCATACTAGATGAGAAGAGACAATTTCATTCAGTCTTCTCATCACGGCAAGTTGTATGATTAGCCTGAATCCCGCTGCATTTTATTAAATTATGCCTCTGTTTTTAGCTTGCAGCATCGCTGCTTCAGAGAGGGCCCGTTGTAGCCCAACTTGTGATAATCTGTTTTCTCATAAGCTCAGTGTTCACCAGCTGAGCTTGAAATTTCTCACTGGCCTGCCTAATTTCTGACTTTGGTGCAGAAACCGAATCACTCCCTCCCTGCAGATTTGAGCCTGTCCTTGCTAATGTAGGCAAAAGAGAGACAGGACTGCATCACACTGCTTGCTTGATTTTGTTAACAAAAACAGGGTTTGCAAAGCTGCTTAAATTGAATTTGCATTTGGAAAATAAAACCACAATGCAGCATGGTCCGCTGGGAGATTTTTCCTGCCAAGCAGGTATGTTTTCAGAAGTAGTAATCGAATATTCTGGTGCCGTACACACATGGTTTCTGGTTTAGCTGGGGTCCTTTTGTTTAGTTTGGGATGAAAGTAAATTCCTGTTGTTGCTTGTGCATTGAAGAAGCCCCTTCACAGGACAACCAAAATGGTAAGCTGCTCCGAAAGTGCTGTTTATTGACTTGAAAACCAGTTGAAAGGCAGTTTTGTCATACTCTAAAACTTCATATGGCAGTTCACGTGTACGGCCAAAGCCCCTTTGTCTTTAAGGGAGACCTGCGGTAGTCGACGCTGAACCTAGGCATGCATGGGAGAGCGGCATCGTCCCTGGTGGGATGAAAAGAGGTTTACTATGCATTTCTCATTTCACTGCCTGCTCATCAGAAAAGAGCTGCTTTGCGAATAGTGAAAGTCCCTAGCATCAGGGTAAATACGAAATGCCTGGTGAGATAAGTCAGTAGACATGTTAAAAAAATAAAAAAAGTCTCTGGATCCATCTAGATACAACTTAATGCTCGTAACGTTGCTATGGTGTCATGGTCATATTTATGTATTCATTTTTGTTCTATCTAACTGTGTCTGCCTCTAATGTTTTCCTACTGACTGTAGGCTGAGAATTTTGATTTACCTTTATAGGAACCTTCCCAGGCTGAATTTTCTGACGCTTCTTTTCTATAAAGAAGCTTCTCCTTCTAAATAAAATTTCTTGAATTGTCCTTTTTACTAAGGAATCCCTCATTTCCAAATGTGCAAGATTTCTCTTCTTTTCCCTCCAAGCATCCCAAATTCAGTGCAGAGACAGTCACTGATTTGTGTGGGGGGAAGGTTAGGTTTTGGTGGCTCCTAACTGCTTACATGCCCCTGTAGGAGTGAGTGGCCTCACAAGTAATTTTATTTTCAAAAGTCTTCAGAACAAGGTGCAGGTGAGACTTCATTTATGCGTTATACAGAGATCCTGTTTGATAGTTTACGGCCAGTGTGTATAAAGTAAGTATGGCTTTCATTAAAGAGGAGACGTGTATTTTATCTCAGCTGAGGAATGGGGAAACATTGGCCATAAAGCCAATATTGTAATAGAGTCTCCCTTTTTAATAGCAAGCTGTGTGCTGCACGTCGGAAAAGCCTGGAGTTCTGGGGGCTGAGCTGATCAGAGCTCAGCATGCTTTTTTCCCCCCTGTCTTATAACCCTCGTTAACTTTTCAACTTGTCAAGTACGTGGTAGTTTATGAAATTTTAAAGCTAACAGTATGCTGTGCGGGGATCACAACGATACGCTAGACTTTTGAGTGCATCCTGAGATGAATAAATCATGAAGTCACAGAAAGCTGCAATTAAAGAACCCGGAGCTGGATGCTTGAAGTATTATACCTGAGTTTGTGTGACTTTAAACAAGAATCAGGGCTGGAAATGGTCCACACTTGAATTGAAGATCAGCAAAAGGAAAAAAAAAAAGAAAAAAAAAAAAAAAAAAAAAAAAAAAAAAAAAAAAAAAAAAAAAAAAAAAAGAAGTATCTGTGGAACATGTGTCTCTGCCAGGGCAGCAGACTGGTATTTACTGACCTTAAGTGGAGTTATTGTTGATGGGGTCAATTCCCTTCAGCTCAGACAGGTAGACATGATCCCACTGGAGGTGGAATTGCCTCATCCAGTTTTGTCCTAGAACAGCTTCCTTATAAATTAAAATAATCCTTCATGTGATGCTTACATAGTTGGTGACCTTCCTGTATTTTTCTGAGTCCCTGTAAAGACGCTGCAGGTTATATTAAATTTCTGCTACAGTCCACTATGACTTTAGCACTTATATTGTGACTGTGGGTCAGGCAAGGGTTGCGTTAACATTTCATCCCATCCCTGGCTCCCCAGTCACCTTTGAGATATTTATGATTTTCTGCGAACTTGAGATGAGTGGCAGATTCATCTTATGGTTGAATTGCTTCTTTTCCCTTGAAAGAATTTGAAAAAAAAAAAAAGTTCTGAGTTTCAAGAGGGTCTCTATGGGAGTCATGCCTTGTTCGTCAGTGGGGACACCCAGTGATTCAGATCTTTGACTTCGTGTCCATGAGTAATCTCCCTGACTTCAACAGGATTACCTAGGTGTTTAAAATAAGACTGTCTTGTAAAGGTCTGTGGGATTATGAGCCCAGAAAGGTAGGTTGTGTGACTAGTCGTTGAGGTTTTCTTTTAATTTCTCCTTTTATGAGTTTGAAAAGTCAATAAAAAATAATGCAAAACACATGCATGATTAAGGCAGGGTCTTAGCTGCAGCTGTGCCGGGAAGTTCACAGTTAAGGTTTCTGGAGAGAACTCTTGTGTTTTCCCTTCTTTACATGTTTGCCCTATGAAAAGTGTGTACTATGTATCCACCGATACAGACCAGTAACCCTCCATCTGAGGTAGTTTTTAACTGAAAGCAAATCTGTTTGATCAATCTGTCCAGGTTGGGTGGACACACCTCTTGGTTTTGTGTGGGCTTGGTTTTCTCTCCTCATTCATTTCTTGATATCGCTCTTACTGCTGCAGTTTCCAAATAGCTTCCAGCGGTGCACATCTGTATGTGCTCTTTCATCTGCTCCCCAGGGAAAGAAGGATGTGGAGTCAAGTGTTTTGGTTGGGAAGGTTTGTGTAGTGAAGTTTTCTATACTATAGTTTTATAGTTTCCATTCTATAGTTTTATATGGTTTTGTAGTATAACCCACATTCCAACGTGGGTTACACTAGAGAAGGGAAGTAAGTACAAAATTACTCTCACACCCAAGCTGGAGTTTCGTCCACCCAGAGCAGCTGCCAAGAAACTTCTGCCTCCTCTGCAAGCAAAGTTGACCTTTCTGCAAAATTGCATATCCCCGTCACTCTGTCCTGGGTGATCTTTATGGTCATAAGGGCCGCTGAGGACCTTTGCAGTATCAGCAGAGCACCTGAACTCAACTGGAACATTTTTTATTTTCTGCACTCTGAAAAAGGTTAAAAATCAGCGGGTGACCTGTGTGTTTGTAGAATCCCAAATCTATTCATCCTGAAGTCCTCTGGACCCTTCTTTCCAGGCTGTCTTTTGGCTTTTATTGTCCTGCGATGGTATGAATGTCCTGCCACCATCCATCCCTTTCAGGTGCTAAGGGGGTCCATTTGTAGGAGTTCGTATAGGAAACATTAATACTGGGAAAAGGTAACAGAGTAAAACCACTACGTACCCATATTTCATCTTAATTCCGAACACTGATTTTAGATTTTTTCCTCTGTGAAATGCTTTATAAATGGTATCAGTATTAACTTGCTAACAGAACTTTGCTATTTATGTGAAAACAGTATTTGTCTTGAGACTTATGCAGCTGCAAGAATTTGCATGTACCTAATTCCTGATTTAAAAAAGACAGATTTGAGGATCCTGGTTGCATGAGATATATGTTATGTCTTAGATGGATGTCATCCAGCAAGAAAGAAGAAGAAACATTTTGTTTTAATCATCTCCCTTCAGCTGCAGCAGGGAGACATGCATGCAGTAGTGGCAGACATGAAATCTTCAGGATAGATGTAGGAATAGTTCTCTCTCCCACACAGCCCATAGAAGAAAGGGAATAGCGAGTCTAGTTTTATATCTTTTCTTCCATGGTGTTTTTTGTCTCGCTTGTGTGCTTGAGCTGGTTTCACTGAGGTTCCTGAAAGTGAAACAATTTGAGCATGCAGTTGTTCTGCCCGTGTTTCCCCCTCCCCAGTTCTTCAGCATCATGGTTCGTACTCATTTGACATGCTAATTGGTAGAGTTAAGAAATAAGAGACTTGGCAAGAGGCAGAAGAATTAAAGTGATTGACCTTTTGTCTGCGGAAAGAATGGAAGCTAATAATTATGACTGTTACATTTTTGTTATTAAAACTTCCCTCTTTCTGAGACCTCTGTTTTTCCTTTGACAAAAAGCCATCTGATTTGATGTAGATAGGCAATACTTCAGAATGCACCACTCAGCCTTTCCACTCTCCTGTGTATTAACAGGGAGATGTGTCATGCTGCAGGCTGCTCAGTAATAGAACTTTTTAAGACCTGATTTACCTCGGTGGAGTTCAGGTACTCCAGAACTAGAGTTTAAGCATTGCTTTCATTTTGTATAGAGATATCAGGAGATACTCAGCTTAATGTAGAGTTTTGCATTTGCAGAACATTTTGTCTTCCTTTATTCTCTTTGCGGATGCAAGGTTTGGAATGCCAAATACCAATATACAGTGTGCAAGGAGAAAATAATGTTAATGTCTAACTGGGTTTGTGGTTTTTTTTTTTCAGTCTTCTTCTTTACATAACTTTCAGAGGGAGTTTAAGGAACTCAGAAGTATGTCGAACCTATTGTTTCTTCTTGGTTTGATTTCATTCCTACAAATTTGACACCAAATTTGATAGAAACACCCAACATGTCTCATCCCTGCTATTAAATGTGTAGAGAGGTTACGGTAGCTTTTTGAGAATTCATATTTAAAAAAAACCTTAATGAGGTTAATCTTCTTAAAAAACCCCCGAAACAACCCAAGACATATCTGGACACTGGCTCATACGTGCACACCCACTGCCGAATTACAAGTTTTTAAGTTCCAAAACTGAGCTGATCACCAGCAGGCTCAGCTGAGGGACATGAGGTGAGCCCCAGTTTTCTCTTCACCTGGATGCTTGCTCCCTGAGGATGCAGGGATGCTGCCCTGGCTGAAGCAGCCCTTGAGTCTCAGGAGCTCCCTCCAGCAAGCATCCCGGTGATTTTGCTTTGCTGTCCTCCAAACCCCTTGTCAAGCCATTTCTTCTGTCCACGCTGGCCAGAACCCTGCAGATTTTGATGAAAAACAGAAACCTACCTGTTTTCTATTAATTTGAGCTCCCCCTGCTTTCTCCTGAAAATAAACAGGGCTCTGACTGGCAGGAGGTGACCCAGCTGGAAGAGAGCAAAGATATAAAAACATGTTGGAGGGGAGGGAGAGGGATGAGAGCTGCTGGGAATGCCAACTGTTTCCCACCTTAAGCCCTTCCCCTGGATCCTCAAAGATTTTAAGAGAAATCAGGCTTTCTGGGACTCTTCTAAAATCGTTATATAGAGATAGCAAGGGGGAAATTGGAGTAACATGTAAGGCGTGCCGACAAAACAGCAGAGCAAGTTACTGTTATTATCCAAATGTTAGGCAGTTCCTGTAACATCTGGGAGCTCCAGATGTGGACTGGGACCAGATGAGACTACAGAGCAGAGAGGAGCACTTGCCCCAGAGCCACCTTACTGTGTGGTGTTTTTATAGAGAGGGTGTAGGAAGGCTGTGGGGTAGTGATCCACGTTAGCTGTCAGCCTCAGCATGCCAGAGGGCAAGATCTGTTAAAACTCCACCATGTAAATGCACTGTAGCTGCAAGTAGAGCTGCATGTGTTGATTTTAGTGGTAGTCACAAGGCCAGGGGTGTTTTTTATCCCCTGCTCAGTGCACATCTGTGTCTGTGGGACTTCCAAAACAGATGTGGGGGTCTCTCTTCTCCATTGCAGCACGGGAGGGGTTTAGGAAAGGACCAGAGGGAGGTTTTCAGCAATGAGTGGCTCTTCTCTGCATGCCAGTTTAAGAGCAGACATGTTTATTTGGTTTTCAAATATAGAAATTCAAGGGAAAAAATTTGCTTTTAGTGTCAGAGTAGAAGTACAACTCCGTAGCAAGTGAAGTGGTGTTCAGTTGGAGATAAGTCATGAATAAAACCTTTCAGCTAAAAGCACAGTGCTTCTTCTGCATGTGTGAAGTAGAGGTAACCACAACTCCGTAGCAAGTGAAGTGGTGTTCAGTTGGAGATAAGTCATGAATAAAACCTTTCAGCTAAAAGCACAGTGCTTCTTCTGCATGTGTGAAGTAGAGGTAACCACAAAAAAAAAAAAAAAGGCAAAAAAAAAGCATGGAAGTGGGATGGGGTCAAAGTAAAATGGTGAGGAAAGGATATTCATTAGCAGCATTTTGAAAGCAAACAAATGAGTGAAGATAATTTTCTGCAAGGCCACTGAGAGGTTATTGCAGGAACCAAGCGTGAATCCTTGGAGAGGAAGGGCTCAAACCTTTTATGGAACTGTAACTGCCATTAAAAAAGCTGTGAGCACCTTCTTGGGCAACACAAGGAAAATTTGTGCACGTACGGTATAGCCTTAGTATTCCAGGTGTCCCCTGGATTTTGGTGAGCTTGAATAACCTGATGGCACCGCATGTAAAGCAGAGCACAGCAGAGCATGAGCCGGGCCACAGCGAAGCGGCCAGCAATGTCCCTGGGAGGTGGAGGGGAAGTGGGTGGGGGAGAAAGTGACCCCCAGGCTGCTGCTCACTGCTCACTGCTTCTTTTGTAATAAAACATTACTGGAAGGAGGGAGGGCTGCACAGGAACAGCATCATTTTGAGCTGCAGGGAGTCTGGTTTTCTGAGCTGCGTTATGGCATCCAGGTGATTTTTAACATGAGATCTTTTAACACGTGTCGTAGTTCCTGCTTCATTTACCTCTGTTGTTTTCATTTTTGAGTGAAACATTTGGGTTTTTTTTCTATTTGTGTCTGCTAATCAGTCACCCATCCACTTTCAAGTTGGGTTTAACAGCTGAATTTTCCCTGCCTTTCTCTAGGCAACAGAGTGATTTGCCTCTCTTCCTCTGTCCAGCTGCCAATATTCACAAATCATGAAAAAAATCAATTTATCTTTCTACCTTTCTTTCAAACACGATTGAAAGCAACCAGTGGGTTTAGAGTTACAGGGCAGGGAGGGAAGACAAATAAGAGAAACCAAAAAAAAGAGTGGTTGCATTGCTGTTGCTTCCTTAGGAAACTGCAAGGAAGTGTTGCACTACAAAATCTTGGGGAACTGGAGAATTGCTTTTCATTTTAAACAAACTTAAGTGTTGCTGTGGGGTGGGCTGTTCTTTTTTGGTTTTTTTTGTTTGTTTGTTGTTGGACTTTTTCCCATTTAATTTAAACGTGGTGGAACTTCTGACGAACTTTTCAAGGTAATAAATTTGCTTACACAGTCATGATACTTGTAATTTCATGGGTTTTAAAGCCGAAGGAACATTGCCTGCCTTACGCAACGTGAAGGAAGCTTGCTGGCAGTTGCGAGGGAGGTATGCAAAGCACCTGGCTTGGTGCGGGGCTTTGATAGTGGAAAGACTTCTTAAAAATTCCTAATTGACTCTAAAAATTAAGTCATTATGTAAGTGTTTGTAATTCTGGGCTGCTCTGAGAAGCTTCATTAGGAGGAATACAAGAATGAGAATTAATTTTACTTATGTGTAACAAAGAGCAGGTGAGTCCTGAGGAAAGGATGCAAAACGAAGGAGGGAGATGCATGGTCCACGTTTCCCAGCTCTGTTTGTGAGATGACACTTCCCAGGGATTTGCTTCCTTTTTAGTTTTATTTTACAGGGGCACGTCTGTGAATATATACGGCTTGAGATGATTACACTTTTATGGTCTGCCATGAATCCCTTGTAAGGGTAGGACAATGTCCAGGTGTGCACACAATCCTGTGCTGTAGGGAAGCATTAGGGACCTCTATCTCTACCAGTAATGACCAATTAATGACCCCTGAGATAAGCTAACCAGAAGTCAGGGCTACTTAGACCTTTACCTCATTATTTCCTGACCACTCACAGACGAAGAGGCTATTATTTCTGTAGTTTTACTTAATGAGTATTTCAGATGAGTACAGGACATGCCTAATGCCTGGGGGAGGGTGGGCCGGGGCGCAGGCGGAGGCAGTTGCTGCCTGAATGTTTTACTTCCAGGTTGCGAGATACTTTTATAACATCGCGTAACTGGAAGAAAATCCCAGATCTCAGTGGTGACTGGAATACGTTGGGTCAGAGGCTGCGCAGATGGGACAGGCTGGTAGGATTTCTGAAAGGGCTTCTCATCAGTTTTGATGTTGATGCTCTTCAGCCCAACGGCAGTGAAATTTCAGGCGTGCTTCTGCTTCTGCTGAATTTTTTGTGCAAAATGAGGCACAGATCATACTGTCTTCAATCCTGTGGAGCAGAATTCTCCACCTAAAAGCCCTGTAGTTTGTTCTGAGCCAACTTGGTGAAAAACCAAAGAAATACAGAAGAAGGTCTCCCTAGGACATACGTTGTACTCTGTACGTTGAGGTTTTTGGTCTTCACTGGGCACCTGGTCTTGTCTCAGAGCTGGGTGTGTAATAACTGGTAGTAATAAAAGATATTGACCAGTCAGGATGGCAGAGAAGAAGGCTTGGAAGGAGAAAAGGAGGCTGGCAAATCTTCAAGAAGACAACTGTACTGGACTGGGCAGATGATGCCACTAGCAATGAAGGGAGAAAAGTGGAGAAATCCAGATATGATGCCACTGAACACAGTTGCCTTGTTCAATTACAACAAATGCCCCAACCAGCAGTTGTAGATGGGACCTTCAGCAGCAAAAGCATAAGCTCTTAGAGCTGCTGGGAGTGAGATGCCTAAATTGTGCTAGCAGGAATATTCCTTCACCTGCCGCTCTTCTACCTCCATCAGCAGTCATGGCGGTACGGGAAGCCATAAGCACACCTGGGCACAATGTGTCCTTTGTTTTAAAAAACTGAACTCTCATTTTTATTGCTTCCTCCTGCACAGCCTCACACAATGCGACAGTGTGATCCCACCAGGTTTTATAATAGGGACTTCCTTCGTCTGGATTTGGGGGTGGGGTGTGTATTTATTAACGAGCTCTTCTGTGTGGCTGCTAAGCAGGGTGCTAGGAAGGGATAGGTGAATGCCTTTTTGTATTGCCCAGGCACAGAATATGAATGCTTTGTAATAACGGAAAGGAACAGACAGGGGAGCCCTTGTAAATACGTTTGGAAGAGGCTGTAGAGGTGACACAGAAGCAGGTTTGTATTTGTGGCTTTGGGAGGGAAGGACAATTAAGTGTTTCCATGCATGCCCTGTGCTGCTGCTCCCTTTCCTGCATTGTGGGAACCTTGCTAGGTCTCCGTGCAGCCCCCAAATCCACAGTACGCGCAGGCCACAGTCCCTGAGAAGGGCGAGGAAAGGACAGAGACCGCGACCGAGAAGTCATTTTGCATTGGTGCTATAGGTGCAGGGACAGAGCGGGAAGGTTTCACTGGCAGGGCTGCCCACGTGTGCTAAATTTGGACACCAAGCCCTGCCCTGTTCCCCTGGAAGGAGACCTTATGGCTCCCAGCTGTGCCCAGGGAGGGGGTGTTCAGCTCTCCTCCTGTCAGGGTCTGCCAAGTCGTATGCTGGAGGGGTGGGGTTCTGCTTTGCAGCAGTTTGCTTGCGATGATGGTGGGAGGGATGTGGTGTTATGTGAGGCAGTGGTTTAGTGATTGTTAATACTAACCAACAAAAAGAAAATGTGTTTTTTTAGGACTGTGTTTTTGAGGTCTTTCAGGATTTCTCTCCCTACAGAAATGTGGATCAAATGAAACGATGTGTTTGCAATATGCCCTGGGCCCATGCCCATTGGCTACATCTGTCGTGTGTGCCTGGCTGGTGCACGGTGGTCCTCTCTGCTCTTCTCTGGTCTCCTCTGCTCCTTGGTCACTATCCCTCCTTTTGCCTAAAACACTGGTAATGCCTTTAACGGTGTTCCAAAGGCTTAATGTTCATCTCAGGTATGCAACACAACACTGGGCTGTGCCCAAACTTTAAACGCTTTTACGATGAGTGTCCCTGGGTGATGGTTGTAACCTTCCTCAGCCAGAGGTGCAAAGGAGAAATGGGAGATGAAGAGTATTATTTACTGCCTCATTTTGTTGCTCTGTGAAAGGGTTTATAGTGTTTTGGCTATTCGGGGAAAAGCAGAGGCAGGACGCACATAGGCTGTGGGTAACGTCGCGTCTCCAAAGCCCTGCTTTCATTACTATGCAGCGCAAGTGGTTGTTGGCACAAGGACAAATTCCGCTGTAAATTATGCGTGATTTATATGAGAAGCTCATTAATTCTCTAACACCGGATTTAGATGGTTTCATTTGTAAAGGGTGTCACTTTAAACACTGCTCAAACATATTTCCCTCTATCTGCTGACTCAGAGTATGTGCTGAAAGATGATAAACAAGAAAGTGTGTATGTGTTCATAAATACAGGCACACAGACACACACATTAAAAAATGGTATCAATTAGAAGGTATGCGCTGTGTTTAGCAGTGGTGCCTGCGATACGCCAGTTGGCTGCCTATTTAATAATCTTGCCTGCCTTAATGTTTGCACATCGCAGACAATTTTTTGTAGAGTGCTTATCGATATGGAGGTAGTGTCTTTTCATTTTGACTTTTAGTATTGAGCCTGGGTCCTAATGCTTATTATCTGCTGCTATGGCCCTTTTTTTAAGGGCTTCCCCTTCCTGAGAGAGCCTTTGCGCTGGCTGCAGGAGCAGCATGACTCGGACCAGAATGAGCAGTACAGTTCAGTGGCAGAAGCAATGGGCAAGGTGTCTCTTTCTTTTTCCTCATATATTCCCCGCTTTTCCTAACTCTGCCGTAATTCAGAAGTTTGGCTCAAAGAATATTCAGGGGAAAAAAATAATCCCTTGGTGGAGTTATTTGTTTTTTACTGGGGATTCTGTCTCTTTCTGCACAATAGATAGAGCCAATAGGCGTGCCAGAAGAAGCAGTTGTTGCAGCTCACATGTTGAGATAATGTAGTCCATACTTCCATTTAACATTGCTTTTGCATTAAGCAGCATGACCCTTCTGCGTTGCCTGAAAGAATTATATGCTTATTTTCAGTTTGTACTTATTTTAATCCAGCATCTGGAGCTATGTGTTCTCTGATACAGGGCTGACGCCAGAATTTGGATGATGCTGTGTTTTCGCATACATCCATGTACCGTTAGGGTTTAAGTTGCAGCTTATAATTATTTTAAATGGGGAGTTGCACTTTAGAAAATCATACGACTGACGCAAACAATAACTGTGGGATAAGCTGCCAGACTCACCTTTGAAGTCTCTTGGCCTAAAGAAACTGTTCCTTGACATGTCATTACTTTCCTTCTCTTATTAGAAACAAATGTGGACTTCCTACACGTAGATTAAATATGGCACGAATTAAGAAAGCTGAGGTATACAGCAGCACAAGAGGAGAAGTTATGCCTTGCTCAGCTGTGGCTGTGTTTATCGGGACATAAGTCTGAATTTATTTTTTATGGCTTGTAAGTTAGCATAAGGAAAGAAAAAGGAATATTTGTTTTCCTGTGACTAGCAGTCTACTGTTCTGTATGCATTGAAATGATTTTGCCACAGGGTAAAGAAAAACATGCCCATCTTAAGTAACCCAAACATCCACAGTGGTGGTGGTTCTTCTGCATGTAGTAGGGCTTTCCTTATTTTGGGTGGATTTTTTTTTTTTTTCATTGCCTGGAGAAAGTGGTTTTGACTTGCAAGGCATGTGGAAATGTAGGACAGGGTTTCGGTGGAGGAGGAGGAGGAGGGAAATCCTGTAGCTCTCTGCTTATGAATGGCACACATCAGACTTTCCCTGACCTTTTTTTTTTTGTTTTTGATCCTCAAGCTGAAATCTCGTGTCATATCCTCTCTGCACTACTTGCAAGGAGGGAACAAACTTGTTTTTGAAAATAAGAATACTGACAACGTCTAGGGGGGGCGAAAAACCACCCAAGGAACATTTTGCTATTTTCTTTTGTCTTCAGTGACTTGCTTCTCACAGAAGAGAATCAGGACATTTTGTCTAAGTTAACAAGCACTGCAAAGGTGGTGACTATGCTTTCTTTTTTTCCTCCACTCCATCTTGAACTTGCAATGTATTGGGAAGGAGGTGAGATGGAATATGCATGGTTAGGGATTGCACACAGCCAGAAATACCATAGCTAAAGTCAGTGCTTGGCAGGACAGAGCACTCCTCAGGTGGTGCCACCCTGTGTACTCTCTGTATAAGCCGATGACTGTAAACCCTGTGTTCTCGTGATTATTTTTCTGTAGCATTTCTTTTTTGAAGACCCAGCACTTCTACAGGTGTCATACGAATTCTCGTTGTTGTTGATTTAGCTTGGCTAAACTTCAGGTCTGGAAAAGCATTTTGCAATTATTCGTGTTTTTTGTGGGAGAATGTGTTGGTCAGTTTTCTTTGAACTGTCCCAGAATATTGTGCCGTCAGAAGGCATCCATGGTTTCAGCCAGCGGCTCCATTATAGACTGAGAAGGAGGTCTGTGTCTGGTGCAAATCTGTGCGAATATTAAAAAAAAAAAAAAAAT
The DNA here is from genome assembly GCF_000710305.1 of Buceros rhinoceros silvestris. NCBI lineage: Eukaryota > Metazoa > Chordata > Aves > Bucerotiformes > Bucerotidae > Buceros > Buceros rhinoceros. The sequence continues at coordinate 3,949 of NW_010390323.1, read as the reverse complement.
ACAGGAGCAATGCCAGATGATACCGTGTGAAAAGCTGATCCCAGCTGTTAATGGCACTCTTCAAGAGTCATATTCTAACATAATGTTATTTTCCAGTGTAGTCAAGCCCTTCATATCTCCCTTTCCTTTCCCAACACCCATCATGCAATATACTGTCTTTAGTGGAATATTTTAATTCCTAAATTTTTATGAAAATTGTATCAATAGTTCAAAATGCAAGCAGAGTAGGTAGTGTTTATTGCTTTGTGAGGGTGAAGGTGAGAGCACCTTTGGTTTTGATTATAGACACCGTTTCCATCCTGAAAAAACATACAGCTCTAAGTAGACAAGATAGATAAAAGGTAGGACAAGGATGAGTTATTCTTATTTGACAGGGACTCTACCAAGGCAGAAAGGAAAACCGAAGATCCCTAGTCTTGTAGACTTAAGTCTGCAAAGTAATCCCATTGGAGAAACAGAGAAACGAGAAATTTTTCACTCCTTTATTCTGCTAAGAGAAAGCTCCAAGAATAGTTTTTAACTTATATTCCTGGTATATAAGAGGCCAGGACAAGAATTTGTCAAAAATAAAACACTCTGCCAACAAACAGCTCTCGGTGTCTATGTGTGTATAGTCATCTATACATACATAATAAAATAAGAAAAGTCTTACCATATCTTTGCAGACTTTTCCCCATGAGAATGCTTGGGTTTGGTTTGGTTTCTGCCTGGTGCTGTACGTTAGCAAGCACGTCTGGAGGTCGTTTTGTTCCCAACCAAGGCACTGAGGAAAATCGGCAGTTAATGTTATGCAGAGTGGAATGAGGTGAGTGTGTCACCTGTAGTATGACAACGTATTAGCTTCTTAAGTCAGAGAAATGAGCTGGACCACACTGCAGTTCTAATCTGACTCTTGACTGTTGTGCCAAATAGATTTCAGCTAAGTGAGGTGAATATTTATAATTAATTTTGGAGTGGATTAATTTTTTCACATTAAGCAAATTGACATCTTGTTTTAGGCTCTGAATCAGGCGGCAACTCAGCATGAGTCTGCGGGCGTTTTATTTAAAAAGAGACTGGCTTAGGGGCTCTGAAGTCGTGCTTGGGGTTGAGCTGGTGCTTGGCATTCATGCACGGTGGCATTATCTTCCTCAAGTGGTACCTTCAGGGTGAGGTGGATGAAGTCTGGAACTCCCAAGTTGCACAGACACAACTGAAGGGTCACAGGCCTGTCTCTTTGTGCTTGTTTGCTGCTGCCGTAACTCTAATGACGTCAGTTACTTAATGAGTGATCCTGCTGTAATAAAGACCTGGAGACTAATGATCTCTGCAATACCGTTTCTTGTCCAGCCTTTGGCTACTGCTGAAAGGTGGTGGTCAGACTCTGCCCACCCTTTCCATAGCTGAACAAACATCAGCTGACCTGTAACAGGTTTTGCCTTTTGTGCTTGTGGTCTCAGCTTACTCTTCTGTGAAAGCAGTAGCCAAACTCAGGTCTGCTCAGTTTCCAAGGTCGGACAAAATCTGGTTTATAGTCACAGGCAGGATCTCTAAAGAGTAGTGATGTCAATACCCAAAGTGACTGATCAGTTGCTTTAAGCAAATCAAGAATTACTCTTAAAGGGCCGTGTGAGACTTAATGCAGCACAGGACAGACGTCGTTGTCACTGTAGTTGTGCTATGTACGGTTCTCTGTAGCTTAGGATGCTCCTTGTCTCATCTGCACTCAACAGTAGCTGTTGTGCACGGTCTCGCTGGACCCTCTCCTACAGTTCATGACTTCTGGACTGCCTTTGTGGAGCAGGTCAATGTTTTATTGCCGAGTTAATGGGTATCTCTAAGATCATTTATCTTAGGGGCTTTCCCAGTGAATTATAAGTAACTTGTGTTTGTCTCTAAAATCTGGTCCCACTGATGTAGAGAGAGAGCTGAAAACGATTGTGGAGGAAATACGCTGGTTCTCAAAACCCTTCAAATGGCATTTCAACCCCTCACCCTCTGCTTTTAATTGTCTAAGGATCCTGAATAGGAGCTTTTAAAAACAAAGCAATAAGGAGCAAATATACAAATATATACAGCAATGGGGCCATATTGAGGCAGATGTTGGTTGTGGTAACTCAGGTGCATCGTTCCCCAGCCCCCACCCAGCTTTCTTCATGGCAGTTCCTCAAAGAGGATCGAGGGGCTGGATGCAAGCTGAGACCCATCCCCAGCCTCTGCCATCTCTTTGGTGAGGGATGGACCATGCATTGAGCTGAAGTTGTGGGAGCTGAGAAACGAAGACAATGTGATTTTGGGAGCACTTGGGAACATACTGCTCAAGCAACCAGAGACTAGACTGCTAACCTTGTGCCAAACCAAAGTCAAAAGCCGTGTGTGTTTTGGAACATTTTTTTTAAATACTGTTAAAGAGTAAGCTGAATTCGATGATGGGTAACTTATTGCTGTTGCCTTGCTATTTGTACTCTCAGCTTTCACTTGTGCAGTACCCCTGAGGATTTGCCTTACAGGAAGCTGTTCTCATAACAGTTTCACCTCTGGCTTTTGCCGAGTTTTGGCTGGGACTCTGGCTGGGATAGCTTTGGATGTTGCATTAAGCATTTCAGTTGGGAACTACAGGTGGGTGCTGTTCCATATCCATAACTTAGTACAGAGAAAAATTAAGAAACAAAGGGAAAATTTTATTGGACTTTCTCGATTTCTGACTTGAAATGTGGTAGAGCGTGAAGGGGGAACTTTTTCATAGAAAGTGGAGGAGGAGAAAGCTGGATGTGAAAGAAGGCCATGCATTTATTTTTATAGTCCCAAGACATACGACTAATTTTTTTTCTGTGTAAAGAAAGAGAGAGGATGATGGAGGCCAGCTTAATTCTGGGACATCTGGCCTCATTGAAGCTCTTGCTGGTGATTAAGTCCATCTGGAAATCAGCCTTCCTAGCAAAGACAAAACTACCTACTTTGAATGGTTAACGTGCCATTTCTGTATACACTGTTTTTTTTTCTTGCAGCTCACTTTTCCCTGTAATGTGACTGTGCAGGATTTACACACTCAGTTTGTGTTGATGGTGTCTCACCTGACACTTTTTGGTATAGAAAAGTAAAGGCTGCTTGTAGAGCTTATGAAGGCAGAATTATGCTTGAGCCCAGCCTTAGCCATGCTAAGCTGTTTGGAGACTAATTTGACACTAAATCTTGACCTCTCTTGTCAACTAGATACAGCTCTACCTGTGCACCTTGCAATCAGGCTGATGAACCAGTCAAAAATGATGACATCTCAGGGCTTCCTTCCGCCAGATATCCTACTTTCTTCTCTAAACATGGTCAGGAGGACTGGAAAATACAGTTTTAGCGAGCAGAAAATGCAGACCAACTTCATACTGTTACTGGAGCAATTATCTTTCTATAGGGGGAAATACAAAAAATTTCAAATATGCTGCTAAAGCTTACATTAGAAATTCTACATCTCCTTGCAGGAGGTGGAGTAGTGCTCTCCCAGGGTGCCTAGCAAAAGTGATTGTGAAGAGTTATGTTACACTTGTGATACTTTTGATACTGAAAGAGGATTAAAAAGGTAAAAAATGTTGTCAGACTTGCTTTCTCCTTTTATGTTTGGGAAATGATCAGATACTGCAGAGGACTGCATCAAAACTAAAGGAGGTTTTTTTCCATCTCTTGAGCTCAAGTTCTCTTCAGAGAGAAGGTTGTTCATCTTTGTGCGGAGGTGGGATCATTGTCTCCCTCATCTGCAGTAATTACTGTCACAGTCCTAATGGGAATTACTAGACTGTTTTTTCATAGTTATATTATTTTTGTCACGAGCATGGTTCTCTCTGAATTTGGTGGAGCTGAAAACCACTGACAGGGTTAACAGTGAGCAAACATTCAGAGCAGGAGTGTATTTATGAGCCCCAGTTGTTGTATCAGACTGATAAAATTTTCTTTTATTTTTCTTTTAACACCCTCCCCCCAG
>NW_010390322.1:140207-149152 GCF_000710305.1 Buceros rhinoceros silvestris | reverse complement strand
TGCACTGCTGGCCCGGGGGGGAGCCTGCCCCGCCACTGCCCCGCACACCAGATCGCTCTTGTGTCACTCCAGCTGTTTCTGCCTTTAGAGAAACGAGTGTCTGTATTTTACCGTGTGACAGGCAACAGGAGCTTGGGCACTGTGGTGCGGGATCTCTGGGGCACAGGGAAAGCTGTTGGCATTGGTGGAGGTCACGCAGCTCCTCTGGCTGTAGCCAAGCCCTCCCACCCTCATCTGATCACCGTGCTGGCACCTGAGCACCCTTCCCTAAATGTCACCCAGTAGCTGATGTTGGTAGACAGACAACTTGCTCCGAAACGGATCAACCGGTCATGTATTCTGTGCTGAATTTAGGCTCCTTTCGCCAGGAATGAAGCAGAATCCTTCCCCGAGCCCTGTATCCACCTCGGCTCCTCTTACAGGATGTAATGGATGGGCTGTCTGCGCGGTAACACGACGTCTTGGAGGGGGCCGAGCGGTGTGGAAGGCTTTACGGTGGCCTGTCTGCACCTGAGGCTGTTTCACTCTCTGTGACTATTACCACAGGATTCTTGTAGAAACAAACCGTATCACTCGCTAGCAATCTGGTTTAAAAGAGACATAAATAAGGTCCGTGCTCGGAGTTCAGAGTGAAACGCATTATGTCTTTCGCCATAGTATAGGCGAACTTCTTTCTCAGCTGCGTGTCAGTGTTCTCTCTGGGCCTGTTTTTATTTCTTTCATCGCCGTCAAATGCCTTCTCCTAAAGCTCTACAAGCTCACGTGTTTCCAGCCCTCTCTACAGGTCATAATTGAGAAGGGGTATGTTTGCTATGACAGGAACTCTCAGCTGGCTCATTAGACCCTTCAGCAGGTGGGGGAGCCCAGAGCAGCTCATCCATCTAAATACAGACGTTATTATGGCTGACCTTAGTCTGCAGTGTGAGTGACCTTCTGAAGGCTTTGAATAAATATATCCGATGATTCCAGAAAGCAGCCCCATGCTGGGCAGCTAGATAAGAGCAATGTCGTGTTAAACATCCCATAGGAGTTTGTCAAATGACATTGAATGAAATCAAATCTCAGAAAAACAGCTGATTTATTAGTCCTGGCCAAACGTTCCTAACAGCGCAGCTCTGAGTAGAATCAGCTTCAAGAGCTGGAACCAGCACAAGTCTTGAATAACCATTTTCTAATTTTAGCTTCACCAGAAGGTTCTGCCTGGAACTGCTGCTCAGCCTTGTGCCGCTGTGTGTGCGTAGTGTGTATTTGCAGGGCGCACGGACACGCGCGGTTGCCTTCACACTGATTGCCATATACACTAAAGCTAAAGGAGGAAGAGTTCATATCCAGTGACAGTGGCTTTGTTTTCTCTGGACAAAATTAGCCACCAGCATAGCACAGAGTGAGCAACCTTCCAGGAATAAAAAATCATCTTTTTCATCATTCTCCTCGCCACTTTGTTTTCAAGTAGGCAGAAGCTTAACTGGAGTTTTGAAACCTTGAAATGGGCATTAAGTGAGGGGAGGTTTCACAGCTTGTTCCTAGGTTGCTTTCCAACCCAATCTGCTCTACTTGTGCGCACCAAAGCGAGAAACAAACCAGACCAGCAAACTGACATAGGAGGTGTTCTGACCTCCACAGTGGGGGAAAGCATTTTCTGCTTTTAATATCATTTTAAAGCTCATGTTGTTTGCATCCCTTTGGTCATTTCATTTTTAAGCATCAAGAGAAAAATTTTGGCTTTTTAATATTTTTTATCTTTCTGATTGACTCAAATTGGCAAATAGTTTTTGCTGACCTAAAATGGTACCTTTTGGATGAAAGTTCTGAGTAATAATACAGGCTCCATCCACTGGGCATTGTTCTCTCTTTAGGACTGAAGGTGGAAAGAGCAAAGACTTTCGTTTTCTTCTGTGTCACTGGAATCGACAACAAAGTCTTCTTGCAATAAAGAAGTCTTCTCAGATTAAAATCTCGACTCACTGAGATTGGTTCCCATCTCATTGTTCTCGAGTGATTGTTAACTGGAAGTCACTGAGAATGATATTCCAGCGAGACTGTGTTTGGGAAACCTCCTGTAACGTGTCAATGAAAACTGTAAGACACTTCAGGAAACACAGTCCTGTTTCTTGGAAGTATCTGATTGCGCAAATCTTTGGTGGGATTAGTAATAGTTCTGTCTTACTGCTTCTGTGTGTATTTGTTTTGTCTGAAGCCACGATGATGTACAGCGTAATTATTAGGCGTGAGTCTGGGACTGAAGGATTGCATGTGAATGGCTTTTTAATTGCCCATCTCAACCACAAAACAAGGCAGCGAGACAAATTATGTTCTCATATAACTCATCTGGTAGGATCCTGCTGTTTCGTCATTGCGACAAAGCACAGAGTCAGCACACGTTGGTCACGTTAGAGGGAAGGTTTGTTTCCTTGAGTTTTGTCCATTTTTGTTCAATGAAGCTGCTTTCTCCCGCAATCTGTATGGCCAGGACACATCGAACAGTGAGAGCTGCCCTCCTCAGAGCTCACCTCGGCCACCGCAGCTCGCCATGGCCCCAGCGTGAGCCCCAGCTGAGCTGACTGCTGAAGAAGGCCGTAAGGTGCAGCGTTCTGCGTGTTATGGTCTGTGCTGCATCCTTGGAGGGAAAAGTCAAGTATTTTCTAACCTGAACTGCGAAACTGCTGTCAAATGAAATTTCTCCTCCACGCTGAGCAGAACAAGAAATATTAAACGGGTAGAACCGGCCACTAAATAGAGTGGAATTCCTGTCATTAAACAAGTAAAATAACAATGCTTTCTGCAGTTTGCTTTGCTTTCCATTTCTTCTTAGCTTCACACATGGTAAAAGTGAAGCAGGAACCATTGGCGCATAAATTACAGGAACAGAAATAAGGCTGAGCCAACAGCTCTCAGCTTTGTTACCCTTTTTCCTGTCAACGGCTCCATTAGTCCTGTATATTGTAGTCACACAGACGTAGAGGAGGTTTAGATTTAGGAAAAAAGAATCAAGAGTACGCTGGTATCAAACCCTTTTAGAACAGACAGTATCATGGCTGCCTGCAGACGAAGCAGAGAGGGTGATGCATCCCTCTCTGCTACCTGCAGGGATGGGTAACCCAACCTTCACCATGAAAGGACCTACTGTAGCGGTAGTGATTGTGTGCAGACCTCGATCTCCCTTAGTCCTATCTGTAAACCTGTCCTGGCTGGATGAATGGGTGGGCAGAGAGACAAGGTAATTCAAACAGCACCCGCTGTACATAATGTTACCCTAGAAAAGTTTTCTTCTAGACCTTTCTGCAGGAAGTTAATTGAACTGGGTGAAAACATTTGGATAAAACAAATTTTGGTGAAAGATGTGGAGTTTTACATACCTCTAGATTATGTACTCACCTTGATTTTGATGAATTATTCATTGGATTGATATACCTGTGTGTGTATAAGGAGTACTCAGAACACTTAGTTTTGATATTCGATGTGACCTGTGCTTTAGTTGCCTGTAATTCTATTTAAAATATAACACAGCAAGCCAGAGTCAGACTGAAATGCTGAGCATTGTTTTACCCCCAAGAAACACGTTTTGATGTATCGATTTACGTTTAAGTATTTTTGTAATGATCTGATCCAAAAGGTCTACTCTTGACTTGGCAGTAGAGGGAACAGCTGGTTACTTACTGAGCTCTCTTGAGAGGTACTACTGACAGCTTCGTCAGGGTGGGTGGTGTGTGGACATGGCACTCACGGGTCCATCACCCCTTTCTCCTTTGAAGAAATGCAGTAGGAATTTTAACTGCAGAGATGAACATAAAGGACCCAAAGTTAATGGTTCACTTAGGAATAAATAGTTCCTCTTCTTGACACTCGCACACAGAGTGCCAGACCTCAGCTGGGCTACATCAGTAAATCATTAACTTTAATGGGGATTTGCCAGTTTACACCTACGGAGGATCTGGCTCCCATATTTCAACAACCATTCTCCTCAGACGCAGCCAAGACGCCAGGCACAGGGTCCTACCCGCAGAAGTCACTGTCTGCACATCTGCTGTTCCACTTGGGATGCTGAAAATCCCCACCTCTCCCCAAGGCACGACATAATGTGACTTTCCAATCATATATCAGATACATGAAGAACCAGACTCCGGTGCCCATACAGCTACTGTACATTTTTTAATGAATCAGACAGGAATGGTGCTTAAACTGCTTACCACTAGCTTTAATTTACAGCGTGTGGTAATGCAGTGACAGTAATGTTGTCATCATTCTTTCTCTTCCGCTGTGGCATCAAGCCCAGACTTTCACGTTCTTATTTTTAGGACGGTGTCAAGCTGAGTTTTACCCCCACCCGCTCAACCCCCTGATGAAATGATATGTTATTAAAAAATAAATAAATAAAGAGACCTCACTGATAGCTCCAGAATCTGCTGGCTTTTCTCTTCTGCCTTAATGTGCTTTTTATCCAGGGAACAGAATGAAAATGCATTTTCTACGGTAGTAACTGGCATGTTCTAAATGGTGTCAGAATTCAAGAACATGACAAGCAAAATACAGCTGGACTGGAGGGCTCCACCACACATCGAGTAGGAAATATTGCATTCCCATGCTGTTTTCATGCATGCAAACGATCAGCCACATTACAAACCCTTAAAAACATTGTGAGAAAACTTGACATTTCCCAGATGGGCGGCTTATTTGAGACCAGCCCATCTGACTTGCCTTTCTCCAAGGGAATTTAACCCCTTGGAGCTCCTACTGGGAAGCTGCGTTTCCTTGTCATTCTACGGAAAGCCTAATAACATGGCGCTGGTTTGGCAGGACTGTTCGAGTTCAGGTTGACACCCAAGTCTTTGTACAAAATGTGGTCAAAGATGCGCCGGTGGCTCTCACTCCTTGGTTTTATGGAGAGCAGCTTGTGCCAAGCTACAATCTGCACAAACCGCAGTACAGGCTGTAATGAGACCAAAATCAGCAACTGCTAGTCAGTCTTCACCATGTGTAATCCTAATAAGCATCATGGCCTTGCAGATTTTAAACTGTTCTCCATGTGTCAAGACCTCTCGAGCTTAAACTCAATATGTTTTCAATAACTCCATGAAAAATGAATAAGCTTGCTTTAGCTTCAGGGCAGATCATTTGGGGAACAAACTCACCCTCTAGATTTTTTTTTGGCATTTCTAATGCACCACCCTGAGCAAATCTGATTGGTATGTAACCAGCGCTGAACGCTGTGCAGGAGGTTTCGTATTTGGTAGAGCTCTTAAAGCCCTTAAACATATTATTCAAAATGCACTCCTTCCTGCTGTCCTTGATTTTATAATGATCCTTCCTTAATTATGCCATCTTGTGGGCCTACTGACAATTGTTTAAGACTGACAATTTTTTAAGATAGACAAAATTTTGCTCACTATTAACTGGCTGAGAAAATAGCCCTTACTGTGCAGTGCCAGACCATATTCAACAGGACGACTAACCCAAAAGCACAAAAGCAAGTCCTTTTAGAAGCAAGGGAACGACACAAGGGCATCCCACTGTTAAACGACTGAGTTATGTCTGACTCAGAGGCTCGAATGCAAAAGACAATCTCCTCGCTCACTATAAAGATGATCTGCCATCTGATAACTCATATGATGCAAATCATAAATTTAACCATTGCTATGTCTACTTTCTTTGTCTTTCTTTCTCCCCTATTGATCTCTTTCCTTTTGCCCTCTCCCAACTCCTTTATCAAAAAAAAATACTTTCTGGAAGGAAAAATAAACACTGGAAGACACTCAGCTGTTTTGGCAACCATGTGTGCAAGAAAGGCCTCTTCCCCCTGCTCTGTCCCTCCAGACTGAAAGGAGCTGGAGCTCCAGTTTGAAGGCAGACAGGCAGCCTGTGAAACTTCAGCCAGTTTTCATCACAGCTGGCCATGCCTGTGTGATTTCAGACAAAAGACTTCCGTCTTTATCTGGCGCTTATTGAGACATCTCATTCAGCTAGAGATAAAAGGGAAAAGATGTGCTTTGAAATTGAACCATTAGGGCGTCAAAGAAATCAGCATGCAAATGCCACACGCAAATGAATTCAAGATGAAGCTTGAGGATCAAATCTCGGTGCCAACAGGAGTTTGCCTGCACAGGGACCCAGCAAAGCCATTGTGAAGACCTCAGGGGAGTTTGGCCCTATGTTTGTTAAGGGAAGGAGGTGAAGGCTGGATGTGGAAGCAATCTTAAAAATAAATTACAATGGGACATATTGTTTCAGAGAAGTCACCCTGGTTTGCCAAGGGCCGAGTAGGTTATTCACCAAAATGCCTCATGAATGAACCATGGAATATTTCCTCCTGATTTCCCATCTTGCAAATTCTCATAGAGCTTAATGTGCTGCTCCCTGCATGTTTCCCACTTTTCCCACTATGAGTACTGGTGCAGTGCTGGCCTGCCATGCACAGACCTGGTTTGTTATGAGTTGGGACTGCATGCCAGACGTAAGGGTCTGAGATACCTTGTCTTGAAGTGCTTGGTACCCCATTTCAAAAGGCGAACACAATTTTCTCACTGTCTATGAAGGGACAGTATCAGCCAGAACCGGAAAGATCTCTGATACAACAAGCTTCTCTATTTTAAAGGCAGTGTGCCTTGTCTCCCAGTAGAAAAGAATCTGAATTCAGCTGAAGGGATGGTAAAAGAGAGTCTCTGCTGAGGATGATGAAGGTGGAGAGCCTGGGAGGTTTGCTAGCTCTTTCAGTAATTGATCACAGGGCCTCGCTAACTCCTGGTTTGTCACATGTAGTCCAGGCTGTGATTGCTGCTCATGCACATTGGTGCTTGTCCCAGGATCTGTAATTACCTGTAAAGACTAAGTCATGGTTGAGGCTAACTTCAGAAATCTCTGCTTGTCCACAGCCTGTGGGTAGATGCGGTGAATAAAAGCATTTCAATAGGCATTTTATCCTGATTTCATCCGCCATTTTTGTCCTTCAGCTGAGACGCACATCACTGGCCTTTTAGGTGAAGAATGGAGCATTTGAGCTTTCCATCAGAGAAATGTTCCACTGCATGATAGCTTTCCACCCACTGAGAAAACTACCACTTAATAATGTGCAAATCTCTAGTTAAAGAATTACAGAGATTAGCCTGAAGCCCGACACTCATCCTGCAGGAGGGAACCTCACCAAAATGCTGTTGACAAAGGGAAACTTTGTTAAGCGTGTTCAGTTCTGCCCTGCTATTGCAAGGATCCCTAAGCTGCTTTGTTTTATGAGACTTAGGGCAAAGGATTTTCTTAAAGCAAAGGGCAAAGGATTTTCTTAAAACACGTATTCCTTCTATAAGGGCGCATAGTCTCATGGGATCTAGGGATTAGGTGTTCATTTCCGATACAAAAGCTTTATAATTGTCTAAAGGATGCCTGGATATTAACCAACCTCCAAGTAAAATATCAAGTACAGTGCCTGGAAAAAAAAAAGTCACTTAATATAAGCTGTACTGGGAGATACGTACCAATAAGCAATGTGACTCTTGAGTCTCTCTCCATGGACATTGTTTGTAAAAGAATGTAGATTTCTAGGATCTGAAGAGAACCCGGAAAGCAGCGTGCAGAAGAAACTATGCAGAGAAACAGTGATTTGATGGATACAAACCTATAAGAAAGTCCATCTGGGAAAGTTCCTGCTGGATATGCTTCTTGTCCACAACATCTCCCATGATGTACCTGGACTTTTAGCATTCCAAAGATGCACTACACACATCAGTCCAGAGTGACAGTGCATTGTGGTCTGGCTGGGGAGCACATCAAGCGGAACTGTGAGGGCCGTTGGTGAGGACTGGCATTTCTAGAACAATAACTCTCAGAAGGCACCAGGAGAAGATGAAGTTTCATGCTGAACTAATTTGAAATGAAATGTATTTGGCTAGTTCAATATGCAAGAATTTGGGGGAGTTAGTTTCATAAAAGACCATGTCTCCCATGCTGAGAACCTGACCTACCATTTGCTGCCTCTTTGAAATGACTCCAATGCGTTGATGAAACAAAAAGGCATAACGTAGAAATAAAATAATTCATAATATGTCACTGAGGTAGGATTTTTCCTGATCCCTACATGCCAATTTAATCTGATGGTGACAATTAACAAATGGAAACTGCTAAAACATTGTGTGCCTGTTGCTGCAAGGAGCTTGGGAGCAATCGTAAACCATCTATTAGTTAAGTCTCTTCTAAAGGAACAAACATTTGCATTTTAAATCTCCATTACCCTTTATACTGTAATAGCTGGTGCCGTCCATGTTGATGAAGACAGTTCAACCAGGTCATCCTCCAACATGAGATTTGCTTTTTCTTCAGTGATACTTGATATGTCAACAGGAGGCTTGCTTCACCGGAGCATTCCTGACTTCCATGCAGCCATATCTCCCCCTCTCCATTTGGGAACATGCTAGCTTAGCACGAGAGCAGCTGTTCGATATTTATTGCTTTCGCTGAATGCTTTCACAGAGAGAGTTCTACCTCTTTTATTGACTGCGCTGTTTAGTGGGGACACCAACCCTACAGGAGCTTCCCCAAAATCCTATCTCTCTGATTTAATTTTCTGTTACTTCTCCTCCTGATGAATCCATTGTTGCTCCTCAGTGAAATATGTCCTTTATTGCAGAGTGAAAATACTTGGGAGTGAACAGTTGAGGTCCCCAAAATTCTTACAAGTTCACTGAAAACCCCCCCTCATCCTTCAGGTACAGATCTATAAAGAACTGGTTTCAGAATATCTTCCTCCTAAGCAGCAAGGACAGTTTGTGCCCAGAAAAAAGATGTGCACTGCATACTGGTTGTTCATCTCCTCTGTATCAGCTCTCACAATGATGAGGATTGTTAAAATGGAATGTAGTAATAATTACACTACTGTTACTATGGCTGTAATAACATATTAAAATTACGGTTTTATTGTAGTGATGATTCCCGTTCCTCTCAGAAGGAAAGAATTTCAATTT
>NW_010390322.1:133697-140138 GCF_000710305.1 Buceros rhinoceros silvestris | reverse complement strand
AGCAGGAAAGACTTTGAATTTTTCCTTCCCTTGGCCTTCTAGTAGTTTTCCCACTTGTGACTGGGAGGTTGCTGGGCACCACAGTGTCTTTGTAGCCCATGTCCCTGTCTTAAGTGAGGTGATAGTTCAATACTCCTCCTCACATGAGCTGCGTGTGCAGGGCAGGGCATGCTGAGCTTTCTCTGGTGCAGTAGAGCATCGGAGATGATCAGCCAGAATAGTAAGGAACGTGCATTTCTTCAGTGTTCCTCTCCTATTGAAATGAATTTTGCCATTCTCACTATTTAAAGACCTTAAATATCCATCACTTAAATGTTGCCACAGTTGTACTACTCTTTGCACACAAGTTCAACGATCTGGACAGACCAACAGCTTCACATGCAGCCTCTGACCACAAAAGTTTAGACTTCTGAAAATAGTGTTGTTCTTATTTTTTAAAAAAACCTCTTTCTGTCTCTTTTTTCCTAATAAACCCTTCACGGGGATTGCCTCTTTGTAAAGTGTATAGTCTGAAGTTAGTTTTGGGTGGCTACTCCCTCTATAGGAGATTCTCGTGACCATATGCAGCATCTGTGCTTGACTGCACTTTCACACAAACTCTCTCCAGTGGGGTATGGGATGGGATGCTTGTTGCCGTTGGTTGATTTTGCACAGGAATGGTCTACATAGCAGTTTCAGAGAATTCTGTGGGGCTTTTAGAGTCACACCCTCCATCAAATAACATAACTCTATAAGGAGTGGCTGGAGTGGGTTCGATGTCACGTTTTACTCCATAGAGCATGTTTAATTCCCAGGGAAGATGTTCCAGACGGGTAAAAGATAAAAACCGGGTTACTTCAGGCATCCCTTTGGGAGATGTGCAGAACTTCTTTATGACTTCAATTCTGCTTGCAGACTTGGCACCTCAAATCTGTCCTGCTTCAACTAAAGTAATTTTTATAAAATTAAAGCTGAAAACTAATGGGTCTGGTTTTGCTCTTAATGCTGATTAAACTGGGAGTTGAAACTGCTCTCACTGGAATCCAGACTGGACTCAGCCACAATGATAGTTTGAGCTGTGGTGTCTGTAGATTTATAAGCTACCACTATGAGTAGAAGTAAAAGAGAAAATAGGTTTCTGTTCCTTCTCTGTCATTGATATTGAGCATTATCGGTACAGGTGATCACACAGATATAAGGGGTCTGTTTGAGAAAACAGCTCTGAAATCCTCATCCCGTATGCTGAAGCATTACGGAAAATGAACTACAGAGACAATCCTGCCACTGCCCTGGGAAACAAATGGGTTGACTCAGAGCTTTCTGCCTTTAATTACTATGAATCCACTGATTAAGCCCAGGAGCTCTCCTCTTAATCCTGAATTACTCATTTTGACCCTCGCAGAGTTTATATGCCTGAGCCATGACACCGTCACCCCAGAAATCCCGCGCTGTTCACTGGAGAGGCAGTCGCCACTGGGTGAAACAGAAACCAGCAGGTACTTTAGCAGGGCGACCTCCATGTACACACAAGCATCTGTCGCAGCAGCCTTCCCTTAATTGAGTTGCTTACATTCCACGCTCAGTTACTGTCTGCTGACTTGCAAAAGAACAAAGGAACAGCTACTTCCTATTAAGGAAGGTAATAACTTAATTAAAACCAAGTTCTACGCGCTGCAGGATCTAGTTTGTCATCAAGAGGCCTTCCTTGCCTTTCACTATAGTTTTTGATAATCTATGCCAGATATTTAATCACTGGATACCCCAGTATAAAGCTTCGAGCCTCCATAACCAGCAGAAAGCTTGTCAAAATAAATTTTAACTTCTGACCGTAGCAGAAGACCAACTAGAAGGTATTAACAGAATCAGAGCTGTCAATCAGAGCTTGGGCTCGCCGTTTATATTATTAATTCCAACTCTGGTGGCATGGTCTTGGGATAACAACCATCCTAAGCTGCATTGGTCCAAAAAACACAAACCGAGAGTGGAATATATTTCGTGCTGAGGTGACGTTACTGAGTGTCCAGAGAAACTTTTTTTTTCTTTTTGTCTTTGAAAGTTGACGTTTTATTAGATTACTCTCATTGCCAAAAGACACAGCTACTGTCTGGCACATTTGCGGACTATGTTTTCTAATGTAAAGATTCATTCTGCACACGAAAGCATCCTATTAAGAAAAAAGTGAAGAAAATTATGTTTGTTTGTTTGTTTCTGCAAATTTCCTTCTAATTAATGCAGTGTGTTAGTATGGAGACTGTGAACAGTCTTTAGTGGGTTATGAAGTGAAACTGGCCTCATAAATTGAAATCTATCTTAGACACTATGAGTGGGAGGTATTATTACAATGCAAACCAGCAGGACAGATTCCAGAGAGAAAGAGGAGAAATGTGTTAATTGAGAACAATAACATGCCGAAGACCTCCAGAAGCTGGTGGCCTTAATAAAATGAGACAATGCCATGTTGTTGCTTAACCTGAACTTCAAATTCAGTTATGGTGGAGGAGAAGTGATGCAGAACGAGGTTTCTTTTTCTCTGTTCGTTTGTAAGGGCATCCAAATAGAGAAGGTTTCCTGGGCCATGGTGGACCAGACTTGAACTGTATTTCCCTCTCTCATATTAATCACTTGATCATGGAATAAACTGTACACAGTTTATTCCACACAGAAGGTGAAGTTGCAACCAAAGTAACTAATATTGGTGGTACAAGTTTCCGTTCCCTCTCATCATGGTTTGGTTTTGTGCCCCATGAGGTTCTGCCACTGCCGTAACTTAAACTGCTGCCTACAGGGGTAATAAAGGAACAGACTGTGGGCCTTGAGTTGGTTTTGAAGAGTCCAAGATTTTGGACTTTTTTCCTCCGTTTTTCTTCATCTCCATGATCAAAACTGGTCTGAACTTGCCTGGAGGGGTTCCAGAATTCTCCTCACTCAGACTGTTCTCCTGGGTCACCTCGAGGGTGAAGTCCTGAAGTTGTGCGAGATACATAAACTGTGTACAGTCAGGCAGCATCATGGATGAAATGCATTTTCTTCCCCTATGTGGGAGGTTTTGCTTTTTGATCTTCAGTAAAAGAAGTAATTAGGAGCAAGAAGCAGCCTTGAAATCTGTGAGAAAATTTATGACTCAGTTTGAACAACGGTTCCAAGACATATGACAGATAATGTGGGTGTCTTCAGCTCAGGGTGTCCAAGAACATTTTATGGCAGCGATTTCTTATATGCCCAGAACTCTTTGGCAAGTTTTGCTGGTATTATTTTCTTTGTATTTATCTGTGTGAATCACTTTCCCACCATTTATTTTGATTCAGTCTTAGAAAAAGACAGTTGGATTCTCTTTGCTGGATAAAAATCTTTCTGTTTGAGGAAGGTAGAAGAGCACAATATACTGCTAAAGAGCCTCAATATACTAATTTAAAGCTCAGAGATAAATCCATAATTATTTTCAAGAGCCAAGGACCTGATCGGTATTAGGCCATCAGCACCTTTAACCTCCTTAGGGAACGGCACTTTGTACCACCTATGAATCTGCCTTAGTTTTTAACAGATCTGGTGTGAATAAGACCGTGATATAAGTCCAGTCACCTTTATTTCCTCTTATTTAAGCAAATAAATGGAGGGTACAAAGTAAATACTAGTGTTAGGATTTTGTAAAGCCCTCTAGATCCGTGGGTATTCTGGAACATTTTATGAAAACCTGAAAACCAGTGAGCGGTTCTTTCCCTTCCTCCTTTGTATCTGGGCGATATGAATTTGATTCCATCATTCATGAATTCTTACAACCTTCACTGAGCTGTAGAAGTATTTCAAAGCCATTGTGGGGCACAAACTACAATAGCTATCACAGTTTTCCCCCTCCGCCTCTACAGCTCCGCAGTATCCAGCGATGTGTGTGCCTGCATGGGGGACGCATTACTGGGATGGATTTGCGCATATCAAAAGCAGCCAGTCTCTCAATCATTCATTCAAAGTTCCACTTGGCTTAGAGTCCTCCTGAAAAATATGTTTATTTTGTCTTCTTGACTTACTTTTCCTCGTGTCTGAGTATTGTGCCTCCAGGAAGAAAAGCTTAAATTGCTGAAGTAGGGCTTTTTTCAAAGCCTGCCAAAAATAAAGTGGCTTAATAAGAAAGCACAGAGATTTTACTTTCTTAGAGAAAAAAGAATTTAAAAAAGGAATAAGTCATTTAAAATGAGACTGGAAACTTCTTTTGGAGCAGTGGATACTTTCTAGGACTGTAAAGATAGGAGCATTTTGTGAAGTAATATGGAGCTAACTAGCCGTGGAACTCGGAAAGGACCAGGACCCTGCCAACCAAAGCTGATCTCTGAACACACGCTGATTTATGCTGCTGGAAATTGTGTAATGGCAAGTCAACAACAATAGGTTCATAGAGTCGTGTGGCTGGGCTGCCACCTCTGCCACTGCAGGAGGTGTTTGCCTTGGGCCATGCCAGTGGCTGTCCATTTTGCAATAGCGTGACTGTCACCGCGTCCCTGCCGCATCAAGCTCGGCAAGACAACCACCTTGAAAGACTGGTTCATTGAGGAAACAGAAATGCCAAAGCTGCTCTCTCAGTATATATCGCAATCTCCTTTCCTTTAGGTTTTGGAGGGAAATTCAGTGTCAGCCTGGCGCCTGACATTCCTGTTCCTGGCTGCCATAGTGTGTGGTGTCACTGTCAATACCAGCGTTAAGTTGAGATCACATTTGCCCTTTCGCAGCTTGACCACCAAAGTAGATGACGCTTCCATTTCTGTGGTGGCTAAGGGAGACTGCCAACAAGAGATTGTTTGGTTTATTTTGTCTGAGCAATATTTGTACAACAAACACAATCGGCAGTCGTTGTGACTCACCTTGGTAGCTGCAGAACATGTGCAATTTCTGTTCTCTCCACCAGCAAGAGTTTTCATGCTGGGAGAGAAATGCATCCTGCTGGGAAGGACAGAGAGAGTTAGTGCTGCTGCTACTCATCAGGGAGAAGCAAATCCAGGCTTAAAAGTAGTGGCAAGTCCTCAGGATTTAAGGCTGCCTGGGAGTAGATAACACCCAGGTTGAGATGTTCCAGCACTGCCATCTTCTTGGGCTCTCTGACAAAATGTTGAGTAGCTAAGGGTTAAGGCAACTCATATTTTCTTCTTCCATCAGGCCCCTCTCTCACTGAGAAAACCAAGATTCGTTTTCACAAGTTCGAGCTTTTCTTCGGAACCCAAGAAAAGTGAAAGAAAACAATACGCTCTGTTATGTACGAACAACTGGAATTTTTATGCCTTGCCTTGCAGAAGGCACCAGCAAGAAGACATTATGTCCTCACTCAGTGCCAGCTCATCCATGCAGTATTGACTCAACGGGCTGCATGCCACCTCTTGAGTCACTTTGCATCACTTCTCGATACACCTGGTCTTTAATTTATTTTTGGAGGTTTCCAGTCTAAGTACAAATAAACATACCCAACCCATCATCACCCACAGCCTAAGGTGGAGCAGCTGCAGATTTCTTAAAGATAATGCAATGCTGGGAGGAGACGTGCAGCAGTGAAAGAAACCTAAAGCAGTTATTCCTGAATAATTGGAAGAAGTAAATCCTTGAATAAGTATACATCATATTCAATCAGTCAATTAAGGGTATTTCACGCTCAGAACTGTTTGTTTATTTTCGCTGGCCACAGAGATCAAATGAATGCACTTGTTGCCTGACAATGTGGCTGCAGTGTTTGCTCATCGTCTGGTATTTACCTGTTCAGAACTCACTTGCCATGGCTAGCTGTTATCTTCAATTCGGCTTCTGTAATAGTTTCAGAAACATTCACAAATAAGATATGTATGTTACTGAAACACCACCGCCAGCTTTATTGCTACTGAGCAGCATGTGGAGGTCTCAGACAGGACACTGCTGTGCTGAGCACGGCGTCAAAGGTGGCCCCTGCCCCAGATGCTCTTCAATCTGAGAGAGCAACAGGCTGAACAAAAGAAGGCGAAGCAAGGCTGAGAAAGGTGAACAGATCGAGAACAGGAGAGACAAAACATGGCTGACCATCGCTAAAATTCAATCAAGTAGTCACAAAACCTTTTTTTTTCTTCCAGAAATTGTCCAGAACTTTAAAAAGAACCACACTTAAATGTAATAAGGACACTGTGTCAGGGCTGGAGATAATGGCAAGTCTCCTCGGGGATGCGCTGCCAAACCTCTCAAATCCTGGGTTGGTGGCTCGGCACTGCCTGTTGTTCTCAGCTGGTCCCTCACTCCAGTGAACTCACTGGCTGCTTTTTTGCTAAAATTAATTGTATTGTGTAAAGATTTCAGAAGGTGAACTTTGGAGTAGAGGAAGGTATTCAGGACTCCCAGGTCCTGATTAAGCTTTATTTTAGCTTCAGCAACTGAACAGATTTTTAAAACCTCTCATTCCACACCAGCAAAGTCACCTGTTTGCAAAAAGACACTCACTGGAAAATGTGGGCAGTCAGATTT
>NW_010390322.1:117662-133610 GCF_000710305.1 Buceros rhinoceros silvestris | reverse complement strand
TCAGCCACTCCTATATTTGAAACACTGCTCTGAAAAAAAAAAACCTGAGGCTTCTTAGACCTGGAAAGTGCAATCTGTCATAATCTCACCCCTTTCTGAAGATCTGTAATTTTCTCTGAGTCTCTTATTGTCCTTCCTTCTGAACCTTATATAAAATCAAGTTTGTCCACTTCTTTCCCGTGAGGACTCCTGCCTCCTGTCCCTCTTGTGCCAGTCTGGGTTAGAAATGGCCCGAGCTGGTTCATATACAAAGTTAAAACCCAGCATAGGATGAGGCAAAGAATCTGGTTGATATTTCAGAAATGTCTTGTGGTTAATAAGTTCTGCTTGAGCTACATAATTCCTGCACTGGCAGCTTTCATTGCTCTTCATGTGGAAATTTCTTCATTGCTTTGCAAAGCAGATGCGTGTCTGGTTGTTATTCAGACAGAAAGGCTACTTTCTGAGAACTCCTGAAGACAAAATGTTGAAAAAATAAAACAAAAATAAAATAAAATTATGCCCAGACATAGTCTTTTCTGTAAAATTAGCCACTACTATGACCCACCAGCCATGGCCTTTTTTTTACCACCCCATCTTATTATGAAAAGTAAATATATTGAGATAGACTTGTCTGTTCAAGACATGGTTTCAGGCAGACTAGCCAGGTTTTGGCTTCTGACCATGTCATTTCGTAGTGAGTACAACATCCTCCGTAGTTACAGGCTGGAAAACAACATCAAGTTTTCAACTCATTAAAAAAAAAAAGAAAAGAAAAAAGAAAAAGACCTACTATAAAAAATGGATTCCTGGAACGCAAACAGCAAGCAGAAGTCCAAGGAAAAACCCCAACCTACGTCAGGCCTAATATTTATCAGGAACCTGACACCAATGTGGTCATTTTTTGCTTGTTTACTGTTGAAATGAAGTTTATTCAAATTTGTAATCTACAAACTTTCCTTTAGGCTCCTGGGCTGAAAAGAGCAGGTTGGGTTTGGATGAAGTGGACTGAAGGAGGAGGAGAAGAGATGAAAGGAAAGGGAGGAGGCAAGGAATAAAACCTGACTTGCCAAAAATCTAAGGTACATAAACCATATTTTGTGCTGGTCCTGTCTCCATTTCACAGTGGGGTGAATACTGAGCATTTTAAATGAGAAGAAAATAAAATTAGGTAGATTTTGCCTTTCTTTGCCACTCAGAGAACATTGAGAAATACTCAGGAAAACTTTTCAGAGAATCAGGGATTACAGAAGCCTGCAACCTGAACAGAAAGAATTAATAGAGTGCGTTATCCAGGTGACTAGAAATTATTCCAAAAACACTCTGGAGAACAGCTGCAGCCCCTTTCAGGTTTCGGCTGGTGTCACAGAATCACAGAATCATCCGGCCGGAAGAGACCTCAAAGATCATCGAGTCCAACCGTTGCCCTTACACTGCCAGGGTCCCTACACCATGTCACTCAACACCAGATCCACACGATTTTTAAACACTTCCAGGGATGGGGACTCCACCACCTCCCTAGGCAACCCGTTCCAATGCTTAATAACCCTCTCTGTAAAGAAATTTTTCCTGATATCCAACCTGAACCTCCCCTGGCGCAACTTAAGGCCATTCCCCCTCGTCCTATCATTCTCAATATAGGAGAAGAGATTGACCCCCACCTCCCTACAACTTCCCTTAAGGTAATTATAAAGAACAATAAGGTCCCCCCTAAGCCTCCTCTTCTCCAGACTGAACAGTCCCAGCTCCTTCAACCGCTCCTCATAGGACAAGTTCTCCAGACCCTTAACCAACTTTGTTGCCCTTCTCTGAACCCGCTCCACCACCTCAACATCCTTCGTCATACCTTCGTCAGTACGAGGTACAGCAGCAGTCGATGTAACCGGGAGCAGCACAGCTGCCCCTTTCCCCGACAATGCTCCGAAGGTGGGATCTCTGCTGCAGTATCTCTGGACAGTGTTTGGTTCACCCCCGGCTCTGAGAACCTCGGTGTCGTGGCTGTGGCCGTATTGGCCTCTTCCAGCTCAGCGGGGTTTATTTATTTGCTGGTTTATTCGGATCACAGGCTGGTATTGATGACAACATTCACCTTTAAGATCTGCCATGAACATGAAACACATCTTCAGTTAGGAGCCTTATGGGGCGTTTGGAATCTGGTGGAGATGCCCTTGCCATCGAGATGGTGTTTCAAGTCTTGGTGAGGTACATAGGATGTTTATGACTAAAATGAGTATTCTCCTTTTTGCAGGAACCTTTCCTAATACATACTACTTGCCTGCAACCCTCTCCAGGTGAATCTCCTACAAAATGCCTTAGAGCGTCTGACGGCATGAATAGAGCACATTATTACAGCTGTAAAGGAGAAAGTGTTTATTTATTTATAAATAAATAATGTGGAATAATTATTTTTTTAAAAAAACAATTATACACAACCTTGCATTGGGAAAAAAAGTTATTTCCTTTGAAGAAACTGGAGTACAGACTGGAGTACAAGCTGCTGGCCTAAGATAGAGCCCAAGTGCAAAGAGGGACAGTAAAACGATACATTAAAATTATGCTTTCTGGCTTCAACTGTCCTTAGAAAATGATTCATCTGCTTTATCATATAAATTGATTTCAAGGGGCATCTTACCTGTCCTAGTGTACTAAGATAATTCACTGAAGAAGCCTTAGAAAAAGAATCATACAGAAATTATTAAACATCCACAAACTACTCTAGTCTATTTTAAGCTTTGATTAATTTTCTTTTTCTTCTAATGGCTCCCAGCTAAAATTTGTGTCTCAACCAAAGCTGAGATGATAAATAACTTGTAGTCTACCACCACCAGGACAAATTTATAGCTGCCCACATTACTTGGCAAAGGGAAAGGATTTTAGAAGGATTAAAAATGTTAGGAGGAGGCAGTAGATGGAGTAAAGGCTCCACTGGGAAAAAGAAGTTGAGATATCAAGGCCCATATTGTGTGAGACTGCCAGCTATGAGGGAGGGAGAAAACCACTGAGTATTGCTATTATCTCATTTTAATGAGCAGAGAGAGATCTCCCTTTTCATCTCTCTTGTGTTGTTTTGGTTTTTTTTTTTCCGAAATAAATTTGCTCTCCTAGCTCTAAAGCACTAGGCAGAACATCCACATGTGAGCAGACAACTCTGACGTTTTAGCTATAGGAGTTCACATCGTACCCAAATGGCTGGTTTTCAAGCGGCTTGAAGTACCACTTTTCTGACAGTCAGCTTGAAGTGTAACTACAATCTCCCTCAGTATTTATTACATAGTGTGTTGATTGGGGCTTAAAGAACAGGGAAGCAGAAAGCTTTATGGCAAGTGTAGGTTCCCGCTCTGCACGGTGTACGCTGTGCAGAGTCAAATAACGAGAAGGAAACGGCACGGAGAAGTCCGACGTGGGGGACACATTGCAGTTTTGTTTCCAAGTTGGAAACAAACAGGTTTTTCATTCTTCTCCATTAAACTGTACTGCTTCTCCTTAAACACCTTCTTCTATCCCCTTAAACAGCTATGTGTAATTTATTAGCCATCCTGCCCTGACCAGGGACATGACATGGTTATATAGAGATAATGAGGAAAATACTATAATCAAGTCTTTGTGGCAGTTTATTTGAGCAAGGACGAGGACTTCTCTCCATCATTATTCTATACACCTTGTTCACTTTTTGGGCGCATTGGCATGAGCGAGAGGAACATGTTGTGAAACTAAGCAAATACTTACATAGGAATATTCTCGTACCACGTGTATTTACATACATATTCATTTGAAAAGTATTTAATGGCTGCTTTGACAGGCGATGTGCTGAAATGAGCTGAAATAATACCCTGTAACTTGGTAACCGGTTGCCTGGAGTAAATTTGGATCTAGTTTATTTAGAAAAAACAAAGCTGAGAGATGCAGAGAGACCTACACTATGAGGACCCCCTGGTCGTGTGGCGGTGGGGTGAAGGAAGGGAGGAATTGTGCTTCCTTAGGAGAGCCGTGGGGACCAGAGCAGCTCTGCAGGCAGGGAAATGCCAGGCTGACAGAACCTCTCAGTCCTCAGCTGGGATATTCAGGCTGTGTGCCTGGGGCAGGATTTGGCCCCAAAGCGCATGCAGTACACACATACAGTACGCAGGGTGAATGTGTGTGAAATGTTTCAATTACCTCTAAAATAATGTTTAACATGTTCCAGACATACTGCATTAAGCAAATACCCAAGCAGTATTTGAAGCGTATTCTGTTTCTCATTTTAATAGATTGTAAATGTATTAAACACATGTTAAGAATATATTTCATATACTGCATTTGTAAAATATTATCAAATTTATATAGGCGGAAACCACAGAGCCACCACAGCATCGGCCCTAGAGCAATAGCATTTTGTGAGTTAACCTTTTAGCACCACTCTATCAGAAGGATGGAGAGGAGGATTTGATTTCATTGAGTTTTATTCCATTCAATTTTGTTTCATTTTTAAAAAGCCTCTAGGTGGAAACCCACCTTGTCGTTAACCCTTTTAGGTATAAACTTGGTCCTGTAGATGTTCATCCCCCAGCCGTCTGAAGAAGCAGCCTCTGAGTTACCTGCTTTAGTGCAGGGAGAGGTGCTGAATGTCAGAGCTAGGGACCTGCCCCTGTAGCCACATGGTGATTTTAAGTACCCCCTCAAAGCACTTGGTGGTGTTAAATATCTCTATTAAAAGGGAACAGCAGTAGATGTTTCAAAGCTGAAAACTGAGAACTCAGAATTCAACTCAGCTTCTTTCCCTCTGTCTTGCAAACAGTTTGCACAAACTGGAGTTAGTGTTTTGTTTGGTTTTTTTTGTTGTTGTTGTTGTTTTCTTTTTGTCCAATCCAGGGAGAATGGTTTGGGTTTGAAGAAGTACTCTGAGTCCAGATACCCTTGGGTTTCTTTGAAAGCAGAATCTAGAGCTAGGTCTGTTGGAAATGAATCCCACCTCCTCTCTGAGCTCAGCCAAATCCTGGAAATCAACACTTAGCATGAAGCAGAGCTTAATGTCTGTGAGAGAACTTGACTTAAAATTACGGGAGTTAATCACAGGTACCCATAAAGTACCACTTGTTCTTGGAGGGTTCAGGAATCCAACACATTTCAAGACTCAGCCCCCATTGCTTGTAATGCAGGAAGAGTTTCAGTAGCTGGCTGCTACACTGGATTCTTCTTTAACGTGGATGAAAAAAGCAAAGCCAGCCCAGAGCCATAGTTCGCTAGGGAGATTAAGACTTCCAAATTTCACACTTTGTGCTGCATTGAACGGGAATCCCGCAGCTTTAGGTGTCTGAGGCCCTGAGGTACCAGACTTGCTGGGCACTCCAGTCGCTCTCTTTGCCTCTCTGCTCCTCTTAGTTTGAGAGCGTGGACAGCCCCTTGTGGACAGAAAATTGTCACTTCCAAAACTGGACAGAAATTACTGTTTTGCTTAGAGGAACTCTAGAAAATGCCACTGATGGGTGATGCAGAGGAAAGTGATTCTTCACAGCAGCAGTTACCATCATACCAGTGCGCAGATAAATCAGCCCAGGAACTCTTCGCAAAACCAGATAAACATCCTGGCATAATGAGCCATATAAAGTTTATAATTGATGTGTGGGTCCTATTTCTTCAACCTTTTCTAGAGCTTCCACTAGTTTAAAACAAAATTTAATAATGCAAATTTCTTTTAAGCTAGAGAGTGGATTTTTAATATTGTTTTTCGTCTCAATGAAGTATTAGAAAACAAATGTAATACAAGACTAAGGTAGAGTTTTAAGTTGCAGTTCGTGTCAGGCTCTGCAGTCTGTAGTTGGGAACTCGAGTCAGTGGTGAGTTTTTCCCAGCGTGCAGAGCCAACAGCTGCTGCTTTTGGTGTGTCAGTGTGGGGAGAGGCTGGAGGTTTCCCCATAGTTCCCTCTCCACTGGCACAGTTTCTCGGCAGCTGTAGAGGTGCTGTGTGAATATAAGGCGAGGAGTTGAGTGATAATTGTCTGTAGGAGGTCGGCATCACATGGAAGCCGTGTCCATCACTGTGTGAGAGAGGCAATGCTCTGGGGAGGTTTTGCTCAATGCTTTTCACTCTTTTCCTGTTTATGGCAGGACACCACGGAGCTGTGCAGCTTGCGCAGCCTGTGCCTGGCTTCTCTGCATCCTCCCTTGCTGGCCTTTCCCACTGCAGCCTGCTGGGGCTGGACACCCCAGCTCAGACTTTGAGCAGGTTAAGAACAGATTAATTTTTTTCTTTCTTTTCAGCTATGGAAAATGAGACGCTGGTGCTATTTTTTTCACCTTTGGTTTGAGCATTTTTAGCTAAAATGTAATGGTAGGACTGTCTTTCAGACTGGAAATTCTTACCTCACTGTCCAGTCCAGTCCATGAGAGCATTCGTCAGCTCCACAGGACTTTGCGATGCTGTCCTTTCCTTGTCTAGGAGTTTTCAGGGGTTCTTGCAGGAATCAGGACTTGATGCACGCAGGACTCAGGACTTTCATCAGGCTGAGAGCAGCGTGCTGTGGTAGCACACAGCATGATGCCAGAATCCCACCTAAGTTCTGGCCTCCTTTGGGAAAGCGAATTGCAAAGATTTCTAAGCCAGTGTGCAGGTGGAAAAGGAGATTCTTTAGAACACGATGAGACCTGGGCATTATTACACACTCCCATTGTAACCGAATATTCTATTGACACTGTAAAGTATATTGCCATTGACCTGTGGATATTCAGTTTCCACAGGTCTGCTGCAGTTCAAGAGATACATTACAGCTCTGAGTGTACCAGATCAGACACATTATGAAGCTCCCCGTAAGAGTTATGACAGATGTGTCATAGTAACTTAGCTATACTCTGAAAAAATATTAACTATGAAGTGTGTTGGTTTTTATAGGCTTATTTCACACCATTATCCACTTAACTATCCAATAATGTACCAGTTAAGTCCAACAAGCGGCGGGAGATATTTGCCGTGCTTTGACTTCCCAATTATTTCGTATGGATGTTCAAGATGAAATAACAGTCAGACATTCTGAAAAAACACTCAAATATTCACCAGCGCTGTAAAAGAATTCCCTTTCTCTCACTTCTAATAATGTAGGATTTACCATATCATATTTGCTAAACTTGTGCTGTGTTAGTGCTCAGATGTGCAGCTTTAAAATTGGAAGGAGTGCACTTCCCACTTTGTTATCTAAGATGAGAGATTCGGTTGGTTTAAAATGTTTTCAGGCAGGAGAAAAATCCTAGTAAGAAATGCGGTCACCATTGCAGTCCATGAAACTGTCACCTTGCATTGCCCTTGATTTGGATTCGTCCTTCCAAGCGGCTACTGTATGACCTAGTGGAGAAACAACTTCTGGAAGTGATTTTTCCCATATGATAGCATTTTCCTTTTCAGTAAATGTGCAGAATAACTCAGGGAAAGAAAGAGATCTGAGACTGCTTTCCTAACGTCAAAATCAGTGTCATTCTTAACCCACGGATTCTCCAGGAATTCAGCTAACTGTTCAGGGTTTCTTCTTTGGGCCAGTTCAAAAGCCACTGATGTGGATTCAATCAAATCACATTAAGCTGTTTGCAGGACAGAGAGAACTATAAAGCTCCTGCCATGTCTTCCTGCTTGTATTGAATGTGGGGACACTAACTTTAAATATGTTAAAGATTTTGGAGACACACAGGTATGAGGGAGCAAAATCAGTTGCTTTCCTAATGAGAGCAGGACGGGGACATGACTGGAGTCAAATAGAACAGAACAGAACAGAGTATTTACTTCTCTGATCACACACAATTATATTTTTGAAAGCAAAATACTGTAAATTCATCTTGCTGGGTTTTTTTCCACATTGAATGCCCTAGAATTCTATAGGTATTATGTGCAGAAATACATTTTTTAACCTGACCTCAAAAGCAAAAGCTAAGGGGTTTTTCTTTTCTGTTCAAAATGGAAACATGTATTTGATAGTGAAAGGAACGTTGCATGACTTTCTTTTGCCCTTTATCAGATAACTGCCATCGCCGTGAAGTTCACGCTGTCCCATAATTTCCAAGAGACCTGCACATGTGGCTTTGATAGAGTTACACCAGCAGTGAGTTTAACCTGAGTCTTTCTGAACAGCCGTGAAATATGTGATAAGACACCAGGTTTGCGAGCAATCACCTTAAAACACGCTAAACGGCTACGTCTGAGTTTTCCAGTGCTGGCAGAAGTCGCACTGTGTGGTGCTAAGTGAGATTTGCTGAAGCAAAACGTTGTCCTTACGTGAGTGAAGAGATAAACTGGAATTGGTAATTAATACGCGCCGTCCACATCTGTCTTCTGCAGATCCTGCTCAGCTTCATGTGTTCAGAACAAATTCTAGGCAAGAGGCCACCGGGAAATTGTCCAGTTCTCTGTACCCCATGCCCAGCTCTGTCAGACTGGCTGCAGAATAATTTATTTCATACAGTTCCTCTGGCCAAGGAAAACATATTTGCGCCTTGTGGCAGGGAAGCTCTGCAATGAAGGCACTGTGTTGCAAATTATACACCCCAGGGGTTGACCTTCACTCGTGTGCCTTCTGACCTGCAGGAAACTCCATGCAAGCAGACAGGGACACATAAGAAACGCACTTTATTGGTCCTTATGCCTTCAGAAATCAATTTATAACCAATGGGGTGTGTTAACTTTCTTCACTTCATAAAAGTCCGCAATGAATTGATTTTGTTACTTTTTTATTTACAACTATATGCAAGGTAAATTTTGTTTCTAAAAGGCTGAAGAAAAGACCCTTCAAAATGAAATATCAAGACACTGTTTCATGTCTCTAAGTGAATCTGGGCTGTGGGAGGAGGGAAATCGCTGTGTAGCCATACCCAAACTTAATTTCCTTCTGTTTTTTCTGGAACATATTTTTTAAAGGTATCTTGGAATACCTTTTCATTGAAAACAACTCCCCCAACAAACTCCAGTCCTCATTCCTACGCACCAGAGATGGTTTACATTGAAGTGAAAGCAATGCTTTGCCTCAATCATACCACTCTGCCGTGGAAAATCTTGTCACTGGAACCTAATTTGGGGCAAAGCTGTAACGACTGAGAATGCAGTCTGTGAGGGGGTTGCCACTGCATTCAGTGGGACCAGGATCTCACCTTTCAATTCCTCCTTTCAGCTGCTCTCCTGCTCCAGCATTCCCAGTGGGTCTGGAGCTAACGGCATGCTCTTCGGGCTGGAAGCTTCAAGAGTTTCTACGCTACAGATTTCTCCAGAAACCTGTTTGAAAGCTTCTGAGCTCTCATTTTTATCAGCTCCTGGGGACATTATCAGAAGGGCCTGATCCAGCAGACATTTTTCAGTATGGGCATAGCAAAACGGAGCTTTAGCTGGAGTGAGTCAAGACGGTTTCTGCCGAAGTCGCAACATCTGGCATATTAGCATTCTTCACACCAATAGACAGCACAGGGCTGCTCACGTGAAGAGAGTTACTCATGTATGTGTTTGTGGGACCTCATTCCTAACGATCTAAGACAACATATTATTAAAAAATAGTGCAAATTATGCTTTCAGTTACACGAGTACCAACATGATATAACTCCTTCGACAACTCATTTTATTTACTTTGGCTTCCCACTCGACCAAGTTCAGTGAAATCAGTGGAGTTTCTCCAGATTTACCATGGCATAACAAAAATTGGGATTCTGGATGTGGACAACCCATGGTCGGCTGAAGACATAATAGTTCTTCAGAACTGCTGTGCTCACCCTCCATGAGAGGCTGCTGTAGGAAAGTTACATGCCCAGCAATTCATGTGTGTGTATATTCTAATTGGAAATGAAAATGTTGTAGCAAAATGAAATAGTCTAGTGCAGACATTAAAGTTATAAGATCTTTCAGTCTTTGGCTGAATTCCAGATGTTAAATTCCTCTGTCCCTTCTGATAGAAAAGCCAAAGGATCTTTCCTGATGCAGTGAATTTAATTTCAGTTCTTTTCTATGCATGGAAGGGCTCGAGCTCTGTGTTTTGCTGTCCTCAGGGCTCCTGTCAAGCCATTTTGAATCATGTCCACTTCTGTCCATGCAGTTCCTCTGACCCATCCTTTTTTTCTAAGCTCGGCGGCAGGAGGGTGGCCCAGAGGAAGGCGGCGAGCCTGGCTGGAACGAGGGAGCTCTGTTGGCTTTTCAGGCCAGGCCATGCCACAGGGTGGGGATATGGATCTGTAAACGAGGGAAAACGCGTTCCTGAGAGACTCCATACACCATGTCCCGTACGGAGCCAGCAGTGTGTCCAGCCTGTGGTACTCAGAAACCACAACCCAGGGAGTCACCAAAGATCTCTTTTAAGAAAAATGGGAGGGATGTCACTTTGAAATGTTGCACAGTGGTTTCCTACCTGAGGAAATGTGTGAAAGACTCAGCTCAGCTCCCACAAGGACGTAGCCCTGTTATCAAATATATTTGGTTTCAGTCAACTTGCAAGAAAACATTTAAATTCCTTGCTTTATTTAGTGGCTTCTGCTCAACTCCAGCTCCACGCAGCTCATCAAAAAGGCCAAAGAAGAAGGCAACTTGTTAATTCTCCTCTTGATTTTGTCTTTCTCAGCAGCATTTGAGTGTGTATCCAATTAAATCCGTCTACCAATCACATCTACCTGTCACATCCTACCACAATCACGTCTACCTTGTCAGACAAGTAGAAAGAACGCAAGTCCACCCCTGTATTGGGGTCTGTAGGACCTCCATCCCTTGTGCAGCCTTTGCTTGTGTGAACTCCTTCCTGCACTCTCAGACACACCTTTTGGACTGAAATTTTATGGAACAGAGATTCCTCCCACTCATACCCTTCTTTGCCTGTGACTTTCCTGATGCTCGGTTAGACATGCCCCTCACAAAGAAATTGGCTGAATTTGGGGCTCAGTAGAAAGGGAGGTTTTGTGCGTAGGTGTGGGTATGTGGAAGGAGGTAGAAAGGGTAGCCTACCTACGTTTTTAATAGTTTCTTTATGAGTGTGATACAGGTATTTTCCTATAATAAAACACTAATGTTCCCAACCAGCAAGTGCTGTTCTTGGCATCTCATTTTATTCCAATTTGCTTTTCTTGCAACTGTGGGCAAGATTCATGAGACGCCATGCCTAACAGGTAGGTAAGAGAAGGCACTATTTTTTATACAAATAAATGTCTTTCCTAAATTATCTACTTTTAGAGTACACCATATGGTTCCAGCCTATCCATGCCTCTCTCCCACCTTCTAATTGGCAGCTGCCATGAAATACAGAAAGGTGATTAAATAGTGGCTTGTTCCACTGAACCTGCAGCTAACCTCCTGCCAGAAGCGAAGACAAATGAGTGCTTGCAAATACCAATAATCAGAACTGATTCAGAAGATTCTTTCAAAATTAATAAACCCCTGACAATCATAGGTCTAACTTTTAACAATAAATGATGGGTATTCATGTTCCCTAACAATTCCCCAGTGAATGGCTGAAGATTTCCCATGTTTTTCAGAGAGTAACCTATCAATTTATTTCAGAAATCTTTTTAGAGAAAACAGACCATACAACCCACGGAATAAGAAAAGACATGCAAGTTGGAAGTTAGGGAACAGAAATCTTCTTTATTCTGCTGTTTACATCCCCCTGACCTCAGTAGTCTCATGTCCTTTTGCTGTACCTGCGTATGTCTGTAAAAATCATGATCATCCTACTCACTTCCACAAACCATGCAGGAAAACATCTGTAAGGGAAATCCAGCTGGGCCTGCACAGAGCAGCGTAGTGTCCTGCAGAGATACCTGAGTGAGCTCTGTGCTCCCTGGATGTATCTTGAGTTTTGATATTTAATTAGAGGCTTTTATATTAATTATAGTCCCCATTTATCCCCTCATGTCAGCTAGACCATTTCTGATGAGGCTTTTAATATTACTACTGAGACTAGGACCACGTAATCCAAATACCCATTTAGGTTTAAATACCAGTTTAGGTTCCAAAACTCATCCTTAATTAGAGATTAATTCTGAATTGGTTATTTCTGTTAGCAACTGAGTTAGAGCAGGTTTTACTCAGTTCCTAAATGAATTATAACACTTAGGACTGGTCCCTCATCAAAGTGACATGTTAAGTCTTCTTCTCGTAGTAATAACTATGGCAGCAGAGAACAAAATGATGTGAGATAAATTACAGAAATGTCTCAAGATTCACTGTCAAACTTTGCCTCAAGAAGCTAAGAAGGAAGCACTCTTTTGTTAAGATAGTTCAGGGGGAAAAAGGCGTCATTTAGTGCAACCTGAGTTTTGGAGGTTGTTTGGCCTGTTTGCAGGTAACTGCTGATTGAGAAGCTTTTGCTGCTCTCAGTAATCTATGGGAGTTACATGACCTGGCCAAACATTTTCTTCTTCACCTGTTTGGAAGCACTTCATTTGAACCTTCTACTGCTCTGTTCCGTCTTTGAAAAAAAATGGAAGGACTGTTCCTAGCTCCTCTGGTTCTAAAGCTTTGGAAAAACTGTCTATCAGTTCTGGGTAACACTTCAACCTTCTGTTTCTCTGCCACAGGCTCAAAACCACTTTACAAATTAAAATCATATTGTGAAAGGAGGGATCAAATCTCACATTTCAGAATGCAAGGAAAGGGCCTCTGGCTGTAAGTCAAAGGTTGAGGGACATCACAGCTCCCCTTACTTTGGGGGAAGCTTGGTCCCCAAGGGACATTTTTTCAGGGGTGCACTTTTTCTGCAGCAACTGTGTCAGTTGGTACCTGATTCAAAGCTGTTTGTGCTTTGAATCTGATCTGCAAACCTCAGTGTTAACGGTGGAGACGATGCTGAGCACAGATCATTTAGCTGAAGGTGTGCTTTTCTGTAGGACATTCCTCTGCTCTCTGAACCAAATGCAAATCGTACTAATATTCCTGAAAGCCCTCCTTAGAATGATGGTAACAGTAAACTTCCCACCTTGCAATTCCAGGAATAGAGCTGCTGAGGTTTTCCTGTACCAGCTCCAAAGGGCCAAGACAAACCCTGGTGCTGCTGGTTCCTCCAAAATACTTCAGTAAGAATAGGATGTTTCCATCCACCGCTGTATATTGACTCTCGCTATGCCTCTGACCTTAAATCATTTGATGACATCACATTGTTACTTTGAATCCATGTACAAATAAGCTGTATTTCCATTAGGGAACATAAAATGGTCCATTTTGACTCACTCTGCAAACTGTTTATGGGTTGCTTGCAGCTTTCAGGATTTTTACAAGAGAACATCCACTGTTCATTTCCTGGCTTGGCTCCAACTGGACATGTTAACTTTGCCTAATTTCCAAGACGTTTGGTGGGAAGGCTTCATAATAGAAGCATGTTTTTCCACCAGGGAACTTGTACCACTTTTTTAAAGTCTATTTTTCCCAGACAAATTAAACTTACTTTTTATGAGCTTCTTCTAAAGGGTAGAACAGTAGCTCGCCTTGTTAGATATTAGTGCTTCTGTTCGGAAGGGTGATCGTGTAACTGCAGGGCCTCAGTATTTTACACTTTCTGGAGTTCATTAACCAGAGGCTTCTGTATTTGAACCTGTAACGTTTTAGCTGGACAAGACCCAGAAAGCGAAATCAATCCAGTCCCGTAGCACAGCACTAATTGTCATCATATCCAAATGTGCAAATATACAAGAAGGATCTAGGGACAGAGGCAGGGGAAAATGGAGGGCTTTAGTTTTTAGGGTATTAAGTTGCTGAAAAGTTTTTACATGTTTCCTCAGTGACATAAAATACAAAATTGAAAATATGTTTCCTATATCAAAATATCTATTCCAAATGGAATGGTTTCTATTCCTACACTCATCTAATCAAATGCTTTCCCTGTAAGTAATATATTTAACCACATAATGCACTGGGTAGGAGTTGGAGGAGGTTTCTCATCTTGCCAAAGCTGTAATGTCACCAGATCATTCAAGGAGAGAGGCACCTCTTCCCAGCACCTTTTCCCAGATCAGGTGTGTGAGGAGGAGGCAGCGCGGTGACCCAGCTCCTCCTCACTGCCTTGGAGAAATCAGACGCTCTCTAAATACTGCTGTTAAACAATCCCTGATGAACTTTTAAGGAATGCAATAGCATCTGGCCAGGAGAGACATCTCTGTGTGTTGGTGAGGTCCATGCGCTCCATGTGCTCCGTGTGCTCCATCTCCCTGGTCCTGAGTCCCGAATGTGATTTTTTTGCAAGGAGCTTTGTGCCTCAAGAGCTACAAGGGCTCTGCCCCTGGTCTGCCCGTCCTAAGGGAGCAGGCAAAGGGAAGTTCAAAGCCCCATTCCACACTGATTTGCAGAGCACTAGCTAATATCTGTTGGAACAGTCTTCTGTAGTCTTTTGAATAACAGAGAAGGGTGGACTCTCTTTCCAGTGACAGTATTATTACAGCAATTAGCTGGGTGCAGAGAAGAGCTCTCATCCTCTGATCAGTGCCCTGGTTTAACAGTCTTCACAGAAGCTGGGTTTAGCCAAAATTAAATACATTATTCAGCTTAGAGACGAAGAGGCTATTAATAGAACTGCAATCATTAAGTTTTCTCCCGTTATGACTTACGGCAGCAGCATATTGGCAGTTTAATTCTTGGAGCAGAAATGAGGGGTCTATGTCTAATCCGAGCAGATCCTTTCTAAATAAATAGGACTATATTTAATTCATACACATTTTGAAAGCTCCAAGGATGCTTCCAGAGAAGGGCTTTTTTTTCCCAGGTGTTGCCATATGGTTTTAATTTCTCAGAAATATATAGACTGGCTTGTTCGCTGAGTAAGCTGTGCCAAACACGGCGTGTCAAGATAGTGAGAATGTAAGTTACCATCTAGTCTTCTCCCATGGTGACTCGTTACTTAAACAGAGGTAATGCTTCCAACCAGAAAGTCAAATGAACAGTTAAAGGATGAAACCTAAAATATTTATCATTTACTGCACATGGAAAAGAAAATATTTTTTATTTCCTGTGTTCATTACACTCATCCGATATCAAATAATTTTGACAACCCTTTTAAAATGGTAAAGAGTATTTGCTGCTGCATTTAGAAATTCAGGCAAATAGAAAGCTAGGCAAATAAGCCGCACAGATTTAAGGGCATGAAATATTCTCTGAGAAGAGAAAAGCTGAAACCCCCAAATTACTACACTGGCGATGGAAAGCTAGGGCTACGCTGCCTTGGTTAAATTCATAAAAAGCCATCATTTAGGGTTTCCAGTCAATGATTTCATGACCACTGACATCCATATCCTTCCCTCTATCTCTGCTTTGTGTTTATTTTTTTGACTCAACTATGAGTGTACTGGGTGATTAAAAGTGAATCTTACATTGGGGACCACCGCTTCAGCAAAACATTTTCTGTGTAACTATAAACTAAAAAGTGATCCATATATTTGCCATCACTGTGGTTGGTCCATTTTCGCACTATTATTATTTTGTCTCAGAACTCCTGTGTTTATAAAATAGGGACAGAAACACAGACTAAATATAAATCCAATCCTCTTTGCACCAAAGAAACTAAAAAAAGAAACCTGAATTCAGAATATTCGCAAATACCCTGTAAGATAACTAAAGGTTTCTCAGACATAAACTTGAAATCGTTTTTGTCCATGGAAGGCACTGGAGAGAACGACCTATGTTATAAGGATGATAAAGCAATGTATGCACTGGGCTGGTGATTTATCCTCGTGGGGTTCTTTGCAGTGGGCATCATGCTTCAGGGCTGGACGGAGGGAAATGTCACCAGTGCGCACATCACGGACCATCCCAGGGTTTGTTCCCTAATGCTCAAAGACGATAAATGTATCGGTGTGGATAAATTGTGGATACGAACACCAGCACTGTTATAATAATGATGAAACCCTGTGAACTTTATTCATGTGAGGGTCTAAGTGCACTGAGGTCTTGGATGGCTCTTCCTATAACAGCAAAACAGCAAAACAATTGTGAAAAGAATAGTGATAAGTTTCTATTTGTTTCATACTGCCCTTGCTCTCCAGGTCATCCCCAGCCAAGCTTTT